>NC_071292.1:40027657-40327657 GCF_943737925.1 Anopheles nili | reverse complement strand
GGACTATATACTTTCTAGTTTCTGAACTCTGCGTAATGTTATCGCCCATATTGTTGGTGCTAGCTCCGGTAATGAAGAAAAAAAAATATATATATATGTATATATATATATATATATATATATATATATATATATATATATATATATATATATATATATATATATATATATATATATATATATATATATATTAATGTATATCAGTGAAATACATTGAATAAAGTATATAATACTATTTTACCCTATACTATTTCTTGAGGAGCCTGATAGCCGAAACTTTAGCATGTGGTTTAAACACACGATGGTACGTGAAAATTTCAAGTCATACAAAGTCTAACCAAGACCGGCCATGACCGTTCACCGGTTGATGAGCCTTTTAAGAAGAAGAAAAGACTATTTCTTGTTTTGGCGGGATGTTTTCAGCCCGAGCTGTTTTACACCTAACGTTCACCGTCTGCCTTATAGATTCTTTTGCTTGTAGTAGGCTCTACGATCCTTGATCATTCAACAAAGAACGAGTTGTCCAGGGCACATGAAGTTCGATCGCTACATCATATTGTTCTGATCTAACTAATACCAACCCCATAACTAGTTCAGTTAACGTTTAACTTACATTGAGGAAATGAATATGAAAACCTATGACATCATTTTCATTTCAATAGATCCTTAGGGGAAGCAAACCAGCAGTTGTTCTACATTTAAGTACATGAACTGCGAAACTTGTCAAAACATGTGATATTTTCAATCCGCGTTATGCACCTGTACTTCTTTTTAACAACAGGTTTTAACTCTGTTATTTGTTATGCTCATGAAAGCTGAGCAGAATTATTTATTTGTAATCAATTTCTGTCATAATATGAACAAAAAGTATTTGGAACAACTGTATCCTTAGTTTGAAAATATATGCCATTCAATTCACATACATGTGTAGTATGCCTCAGAAAACTGACAAAGCGAAGCATTTATAAAATAAAAAATATAAGCAGATTACAGTAAAAAATAAGAAAACTGTTGTGGAATGAATAAACAATCAATCAAATATATCTGATGGTTGTTCATAATAACCAGGATTCAAATAGAGTTGCTTAAAGAATCCTCTTTGTTCAGTACAAATTGTTTGCAACGCTGCCGTTTCAGTACGATATGTTGATGCATAATCACCTACTAGTTTCATTAAAATCTCAACATCCGTATCATGTGCGTGTTCGGACCAGATCTTGCACATGCTTTCAACAAACCAGGATCCTGTGTTGGTATCTCGATGGGCTGCAAATCCGGGAACAGTGGCATAGCAGACTAACATGTCACAGTATGTTGCTATGTTTGAAGGTAGCGGTTTCGTTGAATCTACCATTCCATCACGTTCAGTATTTGTTGATAAACGGTATGACCCCTGGTCAGATTGAAGTCCTCTGATTGAATAAAAAAAAAGTTGGCGATATAGGTAATGTATAAAAGCATTTTTAGTATTGCTTTGTATTGTATTCTACCTACCGGCATATCGAAATGAAGAATAGCTTCGGCTTGCGGACGAGTTTGGTACAGTTTACCGTATTAAATTTTGTAAGAAGGTCTTCAACACGTAGTATTGAATTGTCATGCATGTAGATGTAATCACTTCCTTTCATGCGCTCACCATGAGAAAGAATGTAGAAGGCAAAACAATCACACGGGAAATATTGTGATTCCTTCAGTTGTCCAATTAATTCGTTTAAATCCTATCAAGCAAAAACGATGTTATTTGTAGTGTTCATTGAAATAAAACATGTCGAATCAGGAACATTATTTTACTTACAGCCGATGTAATATCTTCATAATAAAACACAATAAAGCCTAACTGCTGAAACACGGAGATTAGATTTCTGGCGTCAATGTCAGCGCCATTTCGTTTGGAGCGTATATCGTTTACGAATGTTATTACGTTTACAATAAAAGCAACTCCTCTGTTGCGACTTTTCATTGGATATGACGATACTTTTGGATGAGTTTCAATTGGTCCTCTAGATAGTTTTACCGAGAAAGATGTGGGTAGTATGTCCGGATACACTTGAAGCATACATTTGCTTTCTTCCATCAATACGCTAGTAGCAAGGTTGTTGTTTTTGCCATCTTCTACATCACCTTGACTGCGGAATGAGTATGGTTTTGGGGGAACGTTACAGCTTACTGATCGCACACGTTGAGGATTATGTGTGGAATGCATTTGATGATCATACGAGGAAGGCTTAAGTAAGGGATATGCTTTGGGGAACTCCTTTTGGCATATATCGAGCAGGACATCAAAGGCTTTTGGACCACGTTTCGTAATTTTGTCGAATAACTTTTTATGCCTAGTCAACTCATCATGGGCAATGCTCTGGGGAATTGAAAAATCGAAACACTTTTTAAGGATGGCACAACAAAGCAGATGCTGTGTAATGACTCACTTCGATTCTAGATACCATCGTCTGGGAAAGCATATTACGTTTAATGCACTCATTCCGTAAAGTAGAGTAGTTAGTGTTGCTCACTAGTTTGTCCAAGAAAGTGAGGATTGTATGCCTGTCCTGATTATTCATTATGTACGCGTTTCAACTTTTTGCTACCAAAAGAGAATTGTTTTATTGTTTACAGGCTCTTTGTTATTCACGAGACTTGGCAAAAGTTTCTCAAACTCTTTGAAAGTCGGGTTTGGCTATAAGCATTATGCTTGACAATCAAATTGACAGTATCGTTAAAAATGACATTTGATGAGCAACACCGTCAAATGTATCACATGTGTTTCCACGATCCAAACAAACTGATGTGTTCAAAAGAAGGCTCATTGTTTTGATTAACACTTGCTATTCGTTTCAGAAATAGTACATGCATTGATTTGTAAAATAGTGAACATGGGATGCATAATATCTATTTTTAAATGACTACAAATATTATTCTGAAAAAGATATAAATTGTTGCATTTGGTTTTTTTCCATATAATCCAGAAGCATCACAAGTGGACTCATAAGGTGGATTGTGTCTTACAACAAGAGTAAACGCATCTGAATAGGATCATTACCTATTCTTCTGAGGTTGAAATCTTTTTAGCATCAGTCGCCTATACTTGGTAAATAAGCACCCTACAAAGTAGAAAATCGATGTCGTCGATTATCAGAAGCTTAAATCGTTTTAATTTAAGATACCAGTTTCGACAAAATTATAATACTTCACTCTCTCCAATACTAAATTCAACAACCAATTTTAGGAAATATACTTACATGTCGTGTCAAAATCTAGTGTGGATTGATTTAGAAATGACTGGCTTGGACGTTGACAAGGACAGAATATTAGAGATAGCATGTATCATTACAGATAGTAAACTTAATATTGTTGCTAAAGGACCGAATTTAATTATCAAAGAGCCTGATAGTGTACTTGAGAATATGGATGACTGGTGCATGCTGCATCATGCTAAATCAGGATTGATAAACGCTGTAAAATTATCGAAAATCAATTTACAACAAGCGGAAACAGAAGTACTAGATTTTGTTAAACAACATTGTCCAGAAAAACAATGTCCAATGGCAGGAAATAGTATTTATATGGATCGTGCTTTTTTAAGAAAATACATGCCATTGCTGGATGCATATATGCACTATCGCGTAGTTGATGTAAGCACTATAAAGGAGCTATGTAAACGTTGGAATATAAAAATCTACAATTCTGCTCCACCAAAACGGTTCGCTCATAGAGGGTTAGAGGATATCGAAGATAGCATTAACGAAATGAAATATTATAAAGATACATTTTTCACAGAAACCCAATAGAATTGCATCATTAATAACGTATGGAAAAAATAAAGAATTATTTTGATAATAGAATATACCTTTGAAATGAAGAAGTATAATTGAGTTTGTTGAACGTGAGAAAAACGGATGGATGAAGAGGATGATTTTTCAGTTTGCTCATAGTCTTCTGCGAATACGGACGTTTTTGTATAAAACAGCGAGTCAAGTCATTAGTGAACAACACAAAAGTAGAGAAATATCGATGATTACTGCTAATCTGAGCTAGCTCTTCACCCTTAGCAATGGGGCGAAGCAAGAAAATAGTGCCCATGAAAGGTAGTTCCACTATTCCTTTGGCAAAGTTGGGAAGATGATTCCTATCTCAAAATTGAGTGTGCCTGTTATGCCAACTAGGAGCCGATATGAAGATCTCGCGATCGATGAAGAAACTCCTACTAATTCATCGGTTTCTGGAAAAGTAGTAGATAACAGTGTGGTTAACTACTCTATCACAACTCCATTGTATCACAAAATTGTACTCCACGGTCTTCCAGACATGCCTTCTGAGGATATTTTCCCAGCGCTTACCAAATGTAAAATCGCGAATACTACGATTTAAAAACTTTCCATTAGGAAGAAACGTTACCAAGAGCAGCTAATGCTTTTTTTTATAAATTACGCTCATAAGCAAGGTTCGATCCAATGCATAAATTCGGTCAACTATTCGGTCATGGTGAAGCAAATTGTCATCGCACATCAGCACGTGTGAAATGCTCAGGAGCGCATATTTCTAATCAATGCCCACCAAGTGTAGCTACGACAGATTCAGATGGTAGAATAGCTTCTGCTAAATTACAGTGTGCCAATTGTAGTGAACACCACATTGCGATTTTTTTTTCGGTTGTCCAGCACGGAAAACAATTTCAAATTTACATAAAAATAAATAAAAAATAATTACTGATTTTTGTTTGGGCAAAACACAGTTTCCATCCTTAGCAAAGCCTCCACCAATCACAGAAACTGTTCAAAAATCTTCTTTTGAACCGCAATGCTACGCTGAATATGTACCATCTGGGCATGTTCACCTTCAAACTGATAAGCCCGTAGATCAGAATGAAAATGGCGATATCGTTGAAGACATGTTTACCCTTCTTAACTGGCGTAGAACTAAAAAGGAATAAATTTCAGGGGTTGTTAAAATCACGGAAAAATATTGTTTAAAAAATGTCACATTAAGATAGAATTCCTATTTTATATTGGAATGCAAATGGCATTGGGAACAAAAGCTTAGATTTTTTTGATTATCTTTCCAATTTGA
The DNA here is from genome assembly GCF_943737925.1 of Anopheles nili. Taxonomy (NCBI): domain Eukaryota; kingdom Metazoa; phylum Arthropoda; class Insecta; order Diptera; family Culicidae; genus Anopheles; species Anopheles nili. Next base: position 40,322,593 of record NC_071292.1, on the reverse strand, counting down.
TTATCTTCCAATACCACATCAAAGATTCCTAACTATAGTTTCCATCTATAATCCTAGCGGAAGCACTGATTCCAATAACTTTCGTCAGGATCAACTCTGGGATTGCGACAGAGCTAACCAAATGGGAAAGATTCTGTTTGTCGTAGTTCAAAGAGGAAATATATGTTTAACCCATTCTAATAGTCCTATTATTCAATTGGCATCAATCGCTCTACTACAATTCTTGACCTTGTAATATCAAGAACTCATTTTAACGCTGCTTTAGCTGCAGTTTCAAACTTTACTTCCGATCATCTTCCTGTAAGATTTTTATTAACTTCTAAAATGATACACCGAGGTACTAAAAGTATCCCTGAATATGGCTTAGCAGACTGGTTTAAATATTAATTCTATTAAATCATCAATTCCATTCAACGGAACCGCATTCGAAAAAATCAACTGGATTTCCTCTGTTAGATATAAAAAAAATCCTTTGATATAGTATGGCATACTGGTACAAAAAATTAATTCGTTTTAACATTCTTGTCAAATATATTCTAATGATCCATTCATTCTTTGGAATTAGTTCATTTGAAATCAAGCGTAGCAGAATCATTTATACCTTTAACTGGCTTACTGCAGGGGAGTACACTCTCTCCTATTTTATTAAATATTTACACTGTCCATATCTCTAAGAGAAAAAATTAAAATTCACTTAATAGTACAACAAGCTAAAACAACCATAAATATACAGAGATAAATGTACAAATCGTCTGTTAGAAATTGAACGCGCGTTATTTTTAGTCACCGTTAGTTTTAGTTTTTAGTAACAAAATCTTCTCCTGCGGTATTAAGGGGATGTACAACTGGGGGATGTACATAATCACTTTGACTTGTGTTGTTGCTTGCAAGCATGCAGATAGAGATAAAATTCTTTTTGATTTCATATTTTAAAAGATACAATGTTTATTTTAAAACAGGGGTACAGTAATGGAACAAGAAATTCTTGAAATCGTTACTGAGGTATGGGATAGCGAATCGATGCCTTGTGATTGGAATCTTGTTATCATTTACCCCATATACAAGAAGGTAGATAGGTCACAGTGCATCGTTGATCAGATTTTCAAAAAGCGGTAGATTTTGGAGAAGATCAGTATCAGCTCCACTCATTCCATCTCTTCATAGACTTAAAAGCCACATATGATAGCATAGCTCTTTTGGAATCCCGGCCACAATGAGCTCTTTTGGAATCCTCGAACCCACCTAGAAACCTCGAAACCCACCTTCTACAAGTAATTGCAGATTGTGGCGTACGCCGAGGACCTCGGGTTGGGGATAAACGAGTCAAAAGCCAAAATGACGGTGGTGCCGTGAGCGACCCTTCTAAAAAACGCCAATGCGAGTTTACGCTGGAGTGATGTACAGAGAAGTGAGCGTATCTTTGAAGTTGTCTAAAACATCACCTATATTGGATGCTGTCTAACCTAACTAACTAACCGATCCATACTACGACCTACGAAAACTTCTCGACTCAAAATATCTGTTTCGAAAGTCTATAGGTCCAAACAGAGATTCAATCAAATAATTAAGAAAGAACAACATTCTTGACCTTTGTTACAGTTGTTAATCTTTCTGCGTACACATGCATTGTTGTTATAATGGATACAATGAGCCATTAATACCTTTGCCATTTTTGCTTTGCAAAGGAGTTGCGGTTATCCATGCTCAGCTTTAGTTGTTTTGCCCATCCAATTAGTATCAAAACTAAATACGATCTATAGGACGGAAATTTTTATCATCCATTCTTTAGTTTAGATCCCTGAAATTACTCACATATGCGGAAGTTCGAAGCAGTTGTTGTTAAAGTTGCATGATCATAGATCGTTGATACTAAAAAAAAGGCTAGTATTGTTTGTTTAAAGCAGAACATTTCTTTCGCTGCATTCGCATGATGAATGTGATAAAATGTTATAGAAGATGAAAGATGTTGCAGCTACATGTAAAGTTGTTAGTCACATGAAATCAAAAGGACTCCTGTTTGTGTGAACAATAAAAGAACTATTGAAGCTTCTAATGACAGATGCCGCAATTTCAGTATAATTACTAGAGCACAAAATTCATCTAATTGTGACTGAGATTTAAGGTAAATAAGTGATAAAGAGTAATGATTGGAACTTCATCTATTCTGTATTCACGGTAAGGAACTACAGGGCTATTGAATACAAAAACATGGATATTCTCTTCAATTCAACTGAAATGATGAATTTGAAGATTGTAATATTTTCCTGTTCATATTGTTGCTGAAAATTTTATAAATTCAATTGCAGCTTTAAAGCGATCATTTGTGTTATTTCAAAAGAATCATTCTTCCCATTCAATTCTCTGTTTCAATTAATCAATTAATGATTATTTTACAAACTCCAACGCAGTTATTTATTTGAATTTGTCGAATTGTATTTGTCATCTATCATCATGAATTGGGTTGCTAAAAATTTCGCATTAAAACCCTGTCATTTTGGGATAATGTCCTACAAATCTGAATATGTTCTAAATGCAACCACACTTTACATGTTCATTTACAAAAAGTACAGCCGATCCGCAAACTGCTTGATTTTTAACGATGTACATTAATGTCTCATGTTAAAGGGGAGTTCAGTTAGATGATTATCCGTTGAACTTACATCCAATAATAAATAAATCATATGTTGCATGAAATGTAAAGAGTTTTTGTTTCAATATCAAGGTTCACATAAGGCCTTTGCCATTCGAAGTGCAATAACCTATTTACCCAGTTCTTATCTTCCTGTCTTGTTGCATTCGACCGATACCGCGAGTTTCTCTTGCGCGTGAGCCAAATGAGGTCTTGAGCTATATTTCAGGACGGGTTTGTGATGGGATTTCCTCTCGCGCCCACATCGCCCGGGATACCAGAATCCCGGAACGATCGTGATCGGATAGGGGCCGGCAACAGTAGCCTGAACCTTGCTCTGCAACAGACATGCCATCTGCTGTCGTTTAATTTTGATACCATGCTTGGTGGGTTTGTTTGTGTATTTGTTGTGCAAGGCCGGTTGAGACTGGCTGTTCGATGAGACTGGTTAGAATCGCTCAGTGCCTGAAACTGATTCAAGCAACTGATCTCGTTTGTTGGCGGAATAAATCTACTTTCATTTGTACAGCAGGTTTTGGAATTTCGATGCACTAGTGAATATAGATGAAAACCGGTTGTATTTTCATTTTCAATTTCAACGGTCTATGAACTAACTACCAAATTGTGTGCAAACATCAATCGTACTTTGAGGTTGCATCAAAAATAAATATACATGCTGATTCAGATGATGGGATGCAATATTTTGTGAGTGTATTTTGAATCACTGGCTAAATGCACACAGAATCTACGAATAATTAAAAGTTATATGGAAAACATGTTTCAAAATTAATTCGTTGATAAATTAAGCCGCTTCCTTCCCGGTCTTGAAGGTGTTTTTATGAAATATCTTCAGCCTAAACAAGGTTAAATGAGATAGAACAAGGTTGTTGAGAAAGCCTTTCCCTTATGCATCCTGCGGTTTTCATACATATATTCCAGGTATGTCTAACTTCAAGTCGTTCAAGTTGTATGATTCATGCAGCTCTAGTGCGCGTTTCTAATTTCGCCAAATCACGGTATTTTTGATTTTTTTGTACAACAAACAAACACCGAAAACAAATCGGACGCTGCAACAAGTGTGCGTGAAATGTCCGAATGAAATTAGTTTGACACACCTGGCCTAGAGATAGAGAGTCGTTCGTATCATAAACGGCTAATAACGTACTATGGGCTTAAGGTTTATTTTTCAATTATTTTAAGACATCATCAAACCTAATATAAATCGTATCTTAAATATACGCTTTTCAATACTCTGTTAAGTATCAATACTCCGGTATTTTTTTTATAAATTTTTAGACAAGATCGACAGTAAACTACACATTTATTTATTCGAGACTTAACTCAGCGTTTCACAATGATCTTATTTTAAAATTCGATTTCTGATATTTGAAAACGAAAGAGTATCAGGATTTGTTACCAGTTGTGGCCAAGACAAACCTTACCAGCCGACAGTGAAGCCAAAGACTTGGTATCATGCGGTGTGGCGTAAACAGAGGCGGAAGACCACTTTCGTTCATTCGATGGCGCGTTCGCTGTGCATTTTAGTTCCGAGCATCATATCAGGCGAGTACTTCGCGCCGATCGGGAAGTCGTTGGTTAAGAGAAGCATGTTGTGTTCAGCAAAATAACACACGTTGTGAATATGATACTATTTCTTTCCATCGATTACAATTACACTTTGGTGGTTGGAATAAATTGCTGAAGTATTGCTTATGTTTGAATGTGTTTCGATGGTGATTTGAAATTGTTTGTGTCTAAACCATGAGTTAAAATACACGTAAAGTCAAGGCAAAGTGATTTTTTCTTATAAGAAATATGTCTAATAAAAGGTAAAAATATCAATGATGAACTTCTTCCAGTCTTCCCAAAATTATAAAAAGTGAGTGCAACAGACTGCGAAGAGTTTTGCGAGTTTTGTTTGTTCAAAAAAGGTCCAACATACAGTGCTGGATATAAATGTGCAAGGTGAAATTGAAATAAAAAACACTAAAAAAAAGGCACACATTATTATGAAGCCGTGATCGCGTGAAAAGTAGTTCAGTTTACTTTCCATCAGAGTTTGTTTGGTATTATGACCATTTGACCGATCTTTTCGGTAGTGACCCCAAAAATATAAATGTGTTGGACGCCGACGAGGGCGTGCAGATATAGACGGGGAACGATATTGGTTTGAAAAATTGTGTCAATCGAAAGTGTATTGACCGCATTCGCGAAGCATGCGAATGCGAATCAACTTGTGTATCCTAGGGTAGCTTGCACCAAAAGAGAGAAAATCATAAGATTATGTCTATCTGTTTGTGTTTCCGGTCGTTTTGTGTTTTGAATCCATTCTAGATGTTGCTTTTCCATGCTCCGTGCATAGTTGGTAACGTTCTGCAAAGCTCGAGCACGAGAATATTGTAAATATGGTGAGAATAGAATTGAACAAAATGAAAAATTGTGGATTTATAACGATGATAAAATAGTAAGATCATAATGGGAATTTTGATCAATATAAAATACCTAAAACTGCCGATATTAAACACGTTTTGTGGACAGATTATGCGCATTAAGTGATGGTATTAATGAATTGAGATAAGGGGATAGCTTTTGGAGATATTGGAGTGCTCATTTTTATCTTGTTAAAAAACACACTTTTCGGTTATTACAATTTATTTATGACTTAACTAGCGCACTTTAAATGTCGATAATGATGGATGTTCTTAAATAAATAGAGTACATAAAAAGATTCGCTCGTATTTCCGGTGTTGTTGCTGAATGCCAGATGCCGGAAAGACATTAAAAGCAGCGGGTGGCGATTTGTAATTAAGATCATGCTGTTTGATATATCTATCCGAATGAATGTTTGATGCCATGAAGCAGCGTTACAAACCTCTCTTTTTCGTATTTTGAATCGTCTATTCCCTCATCATAAATAAATGTCAGCATTTCACCATGCCATAGTACGAGGCATTGCGTTACAATGTGAAAAAGGTACTGGCGACAATGCAACAAGCTAGAAAAAAGCGTCAGTGCGGTTTATGTTGCTGTCGTAAATGTCTGGACGAGATGTATGCTATGTGTTTAAAATACGTTGTTTGCTCCATATGATACAGATTTTTTTGCTTGCTAATAGTTGGTAAAAGGTTTTAGTTTGCCAAGGGTATCGAATGCCGTTATTCGTATAACGCTTACTTTTATAAGCACCTTGTTGTATTTGCATATTTTATGGAAACAGCTATTGACTATATGGTGCAAAGTCAATAACAATACACAAAACAAAAGAATTTAAACAACCAAAAGAGCACGGAATACCACTGTGGGGCATTTTACGAAATAGATAGAAAAATAAGAACGACTTGAATAAATTTGTTATATTCGTATTAAGGTCAGATTCATACAAGGAAAGAGTATATATATATATATATATATATATATATATATATATATATATATATATATATATATATATATATATATATATACATAAATATATATATATATATATATATATATATATATATATATATATATATATATATATATATATATATATATATATATATATATATATATATATATATATATATATATATATATATATATATATATATATATATATATATATATATATATATATATATATAGCAATGCATATGAGCAGTTTAAACGCTGTTTCGCATCTTCATCTTACAACTTGCTGACCTGTCACTGCCAACGTTGGGTTTTCGAAGCAGCCAATGCAATTTAACTACACTTGTGCGGAGGTATTGAGAGCGCTGTCTCTGCAAGCGATCTGTTAATGGACATAATGGTGCAACAGGATGGCGGAATCGCCTGCAGAAAGCGTACTTTGCAAGGAAGTGTACCACGCCAATGATTAGGAAAACGTGCTGCTTTCTGTTGTACGTGGACTATCGTGGGTCAACTTTCTGCTCATAATCATTTTCGATTTCCCTTGAGCTCAAGGAACCTGTCTCCGGATGGTGCGCTATGTGGGTTAATGTGACGAACTAACCGCGTTATCAAGTATAAGAGAAGAAAATGGGTTGACTTTTATACCATCATCCCTTTGTAAACTAGCAAATTATATAGTTATTTGGTTGCTATGTAGCATTTAGCGCATTACAATCCATTCATGGACATGTTTAGAATTATGTTGATTTATTTCTTAAATTTTTTTAAATTGCCAATTTCAACGTGGATGCCACAAATTATTTATCTTTATCTAACATTATTACAAATGATTTATTTTTATCATTTTAATGCAGATATTACACACACACACACACACACACAAATCCGGCATTAAAATCTTTAATAAATTTGACATGAGGAAGCAATTTTGCAATAACTAGAAGATTCTGTTAGTTTTTGTTGATTTCGTAGCTCGTCGTTAAATTAACCCTGAACAGCATAACTATAAGTCCAAGGGTAGAATTGATTTCAACTACGTGGTAGTGTTGATTTCAAAAACGTATCCGAGACATCGGTTACAGTCCGATTACTTTGATGCTACTAGCGAGTACAGTCATTATGATCTCGGTAGAGAAAACCGTGCTCCTTATTCACATGAAGTCAACTAACCGTATCCAGCGAGGGTCCATGCTGTGAGCCAAGCGTAAACTTCGGTAATTGTATCCCTTCTTCGGGGCAAAGCAATCGACTCTATTTTTCGTTGTTGATATTGTTGTACCATTAACATAATTTTGGGATTTTACTGATCGGTGAAAGACGGAACAAAGCAACCGCACGGCTGCAATTTGGTGAAAGTTAAACGTCTTTTGTCGTTATGTTGCCGTAAGGGGCGTGAACCGCCTCTCTTCGATCAGAAGAGTCGTTATAGAACCATTCATCAGCGTAGTTGTGGGTTTTGTTTTTAACACATGCTGTTCAATTGGCCTTCCCAAGGTCATTTGGTCTGGGAAATTTTGGGCACGGTTGATGACATGCAATTTTTATCCGGATTAAATTTGTTATTTTATTCAAGACAATAAGCGGTTATGTTTTTCGAATGTGTTGGTTTACCCAGCCCAGTGGGTCTCTTCCACCACTTACTCCTGCCTTTGCTACTAGCTCTCTCCTTTGTCATTCTTCTCCTATTATTCTTCCGAAGAATCAATGATAAAAACCGACAAATTGAACTTGATCGGCATTACAAGTTTTTTATATTGGTAAAATATGACAATATTGGTGGTGCGAAAACGAGTTAACGTGGTGTGTGAAAACGAGGTGTATGCACAGGGATAGTAGCAAATATGCTAGTGGAAGGTAAATATAGTAGGTTCTGTAGATTCTAGAAGGCTAGAATCCGGTACGTATAAATGGCGAGACAAAGAAAGTGCAACGTGTGTAAGTGGGAAAGACAGAACGACGGGAAAAGCAGGTGCAGTAAAAACACAAGAAGGAAGAAAGACTTAAATAATGCAAAAAAAGGGATTGATCAAATAGAATTGATGCACTTAGAATTAGTTATTGTTATTGTTATTTATTTAAGAACGGCCTGACCGTATTTAGATTTGAATAACTATTTGTGAACTGAAAGGCATTTCCTCCCAACAGCCGCTTAAGAGCCTGATCCCGAGCACTTAGAATTAGAGAAAGTCAACAAACGTGGTATGTTGTTTTCGATTTAATTGATCACATAAAAAACAAAACATGATTCGACAAAAAATAATATCATTAAAACAACATCGTTGAAATAGTTTAAGGTAAGACTGGATAAAACAGCTTGATAGGCATGAAATGTATGAGAATTTCTATAACAGCATCAACGAACTATTCGCAAGTATGAAAATTGACAAATCCACTGAAGGAAAGTTTTTTGATCTCCTTTGCTTATTCTACTCATTATTGATCATCGAACGAACAAACGAACGAAAAAGGGGGGCTATAATAAATCGTTTCAGCTGGAACCGGTTGCATCAGCTAGCTAGAAATGTACTTATTCAATTCGGAATATGTTATTTACAACAAAACAACAATTTTTTTTTCTCTTTTAGCCAAATTTCTATAAATCAAGATAATATATTGCAACGAGAATAATAATCGTAACAGTATGCCCAGCGAATATAAATACTAACCAATCAATGTATGGTTTTATTTTCTCTTCTAATTTCAGACTGTGTGCGTTCGAAGACTCTAACGTGAAAAAAATCAACTTAAATCATCGTTTATAGAAATTGTATGGACAGCGTGTATTTTATCATCCATTATCGTACATCTGTTTGATAAAAACATTGTTTCACGCAAAATGTTATCGTAGTTCATGACATTTAAGGTACAATTTACACACTCCGAGAATAACGCGTACCTTTTGCGTTTGCGTAAGATTAGTAAAAAAACGTAAAGTCTTACCATGGGCAATGCCATGAGCAGTAGTAATTCGACATTGCCAAGAAAGGAGACACAAAATCGCTCTGGACGGTATCGATCCACAATACACGATCAGCTAGATTATACCGGCCCGAAGCGGTGTTTCTTCGAAGATGAACTTGTTTACAGTCACAGTGGGCACGAAGAATCCGAAAGTCAGCAACCACGTAATCCCGAAAATTCACGCATGTTGTTCTTACTCTATCTCATCCATCGAACATGGAACGTGATGGTAGACAGTGTTGATCAGAAGGGTAAAAAGTAAGTACCATCTGGTTACATACGATCACATATGCATAAATTGTATTGATTTTTAACAGCACATATTCATTCCTTCTTCTCCATCTTAAGAAGTGCAGGAACAATCGGCTTTAAGGTCAAAAGATCTGTTTGGTTAAAATTCTTTGTTTGTTATGTTTTCTTTTACTTCAAATTGTTTTCATAGCCTAAAAGTAGACCCTTCGTATTGAGGAGGCTTAGTCGAGAATTGACCCCGAGACACCATTGTGTGTTTTTGCCGTACGCTAACACTTTCGGCTATGGATCCTTCTTTTATTGATTCTTCAGCCGTTTACTAAGAGGGTAATCTCACTGGTATTTGTATTAAATTATTTCTACATAAAATATTGTTCGTGTCTGGATGTTGTTAATTTGGATCCAGAAACTCATGTTAGAAGCTACGTATAGGGTCAAAAAGGATGTACAAAAATTTTACATTCGGCTTAAAAACAAACAAAGGTGGGATGAGATATATGCAACAACATCACAGAATTGCACATCGCACTGTATGGTGTGAATTTTTTTAACCCTTATTTAATTCTACTGCTTTCCTTTGACGAATCGTAGATTACTAACCATTTCAAACATTTTACTCTGTTTTCACTGCGTATACGATGAATTAGGAACCATGCAAAGGTTGTTGCTATTGGTTGTTTAAGATGTTTCTTTGCATATTTATATGCAAGCTCTTCATTCGTCAAATGGTTTACAATGGCCATCAATCGTCCATTCGGTCGAGACAAAGTTCACTCACCAACAAACAGTTTCGAGGGTATGAATCTGGTATTCAGGGACCGGTGGGTAGAAACCGGATTAGCCCTTTTTCGAGACGTAAGATGTGTATCTATGCTCGAACGCAATTGAACACGGAACAGATAGGAAGTAAAGCAGCGGAAGTATTACCAGCAGCAGCGAATCTATACGAAGCGGAACCACGTGGAAGCGATCGATTGCATGCAGCGAAGCAAATATAAGGGTAAACACACAACATGTAAGAGATTTCACTTTTACTAGACCAGTTGAACGGCTTTGGCATCTTTACAACAATTATGCGGATCTGGCATTTGTTACATGAAAGTTTCCTGTAGCAGACCTTAGCATAATAATATTTATAAAAGGTTTCAGAGTCGTGGCTGTAAAATTTAAAGTTATGCTCTCTTTGATATAAAACATTATTGTACATTAGACATGTTTGACATGTTTGGTTTTGCCAACCATGAGTTTATTATTAATATACTTTTACTCGTTAATAGGACAACTAACCTTGTTGTTCCTGGTTAATTAAAAGGATTAAAAATAATTGGTAGGGAAAGTGATCACTTATCGCGATGAAATGAGATGCATATTACAACATCCTATCATTATCATAAGCGTTATATATAAGAAATCAACTATATGGGATAGTGATCGGAAAATGTTTTTTTATAAGTAATCTGATTGATATAAGTAATCAGGCACGTAATATGGAGTTTATTTATGAAGTCCTAGTATGTCTAGCCGTACTAGTCCTAGTACGTTGTTTTTTTGGCAACGTTTTTTTTCCTCGATTGGATCAATAATTTGATGAAATTTTGCTGCTGTCTCTTTCTTAAAGATACCAACCACCCGTTGTCGATCAGAACTTGTCCTGTTGCGGTCATCTTCAATAGAGACTCTAGCTATCACATACCCTTACGTAAGCTTAATGGGAATTGCTTAGTTGAGAGTCGAGAACCCGAAGTTTCGGATGTCGAAAGATGTCGTCGTCTGTTTGTGCCTGTTTGTTTGTAATAAAACAAACAGCGATAATGCTATTCAAGATTGGGCGATACTAATGTATGTTGACGATTTCAAAATATATAGAGCAGTTAATAATCAGAGCAAAAATGTAAAGCTCACTTAACATGTATTATACTTGGTGCTCGCCACACATGTTATGTCTACGTAAGGACAAAATGCATCATGCCATAAAAATATCATTCGTGGATTTGTAATTATAATTTACACGCACCTTACTTGACGTTAAACTACCGAATCATGACCATAACTAACCTGTAATAGTCAAGGTCAATTAAATTTTAGAATCTATATCGCGTCACAGCAAAGAAGGCTTAAATATGGTAGGTATAATAACTATATATTTTGCGTTGATACGCTCTTTACTTAAATCAAATACAGTTCATTTAGTTGAAGCAAGTTAGTACTTTCATCTTACATTTACAAGTGACAAATGCAAGCTAACAAATAAATAAATAATCAACTACCGCCGCAAAGAATTTCTGCTAGAAGATGGCAGTGGAACTTCAACCTAGCTTTTCCAGTGCTTCAACCGCTCGGCAATCATAGACCCCTACAGCAGATACTGATACTGATCGCGATTGAGTGCCGTCTTCATCTAATCACTGATCCCGGCCTATCTAGCCATCACTGCATTTCAATTTGAGCCTACCACACCTGTACTGTATGTGGACAGCTTTTGAAAGAGCTTTGGGTACTGGATCGTTCAGCGTTATTCTAATAACCAGGTGCCTAACTTACCGGGCTTGTACAAATGACCATGGCCAACAGCACATGCCAGGAGATGGAAAATTCTCACGTTCTTTCGTTATAAACGGATGCTTTTAAACCTCCTTCTAGAGTACGCGGGAAATGACATTATTTACTAAGAAGCGAAAATGTCAGCGGTCAACTTTTACAAATTACATACTGATCCTAGCATAGGCTGTTGGTATAGTTATCAGCTATTTCTAGCTCTTCTATGTAGCAGAGGTATACGAAGGTATAGAGCTAGAGAAATAAATCCTTGAGTAAGAAAAAAAGGAGGTAAAAACAAAGCAACTGGAAAAAAAATCTTCTGCACTCCAGCTTCTTGCAAACGCCTCTGACATGTCATCTTTGTCGGAATCTCCTCTTTATTGCATACGGTTTCAGTTTCTTGTGAAGCTGGTTTAGATCGCTAAGCGGTTGATACGTCTGATTATGTTGCCAATAACATTTCAGTTTTGAGTAAATATTTACGTGATTTAGAGGATACGTGTTTATACGTGATTTAAATGACTAAAAGCATGTGTTGAACATATTTCAAAATTTTGATAGTTGTACGTAATACATGCATTTGCCCAACATTTTACTTACATCTATGTGCTCATTAATTATGAACAGCTCTGTGCTCGTTTGTAATAATAAACATTTTAATGAATATTTAAATTGTCATCAATTTTAGAGGGCGACTGGGCCTTGCCAACTCAGAGGACTCTGGAGCTCCGAGAAGCCTAAACGATGAAGGCTTCGATACTGAACACTATCTTACTGACTTCGATGATCAATCAAGTTTGTATGACTCCCGGTATTCGTGTTGCACCTGTAGTTACTGTGAAGAAGAATCGGACCGTAGCCATTTCGACAATGTTGCTTGTAACCGTTTTTCATTCTGTGAAAGGTAAGAATTGCTATTTTAAACAATAAATATTCATAACTAATATAATATAATATAACTATTATATATGAATTGGATTCAAGAAAATATTCCAAACTAAATTGTTATTTTTAAATCACAATACATTTTAAATTGTATTTTGTTTCAAATTGTGCAGAAATAAATTGCTTACTTATAAACTTCATTCAAAAAATATGCTCATACTTTGTTTCAGCAATTTACTGTTGAATTTTGATTATGTGACGCGTGTCGTAATTATTCATTTCCAGTCTTTTTTGTCTTATTATTTTCGTGTTTTATTCTTTGTTCTTCACCATTTCCATCTTAGAATACAAGCACGTTTTTTTCTTGCTCTTATATCAACCTTGTACTTTTAAACGAATTTTAAATAGCATACCTTTGGGCGCTATCCATCTGATACACAAACCATAATTATTAGACCACGCTGACTACATTTTTGATGTTTTCAACCATATGTATAGCGCATTGCATAAGCTTTAGGCGCAAAATAAGTTCGTTTTCAGCTACCAACAATCATTTCCTTGCATACAAAAGAGATTCAAACAGAACGGTATGCAACATGCAATGCAGGCAATTGCAAGGAAAAACCTTTGAAGTTACCTTGTGAAGGTTATAGTTTAGTTAAATATTTGCATGCGAATAAACTTTATCAATGTTTCATTTTGTGTTTTTAGTGCCATTTTGATCGAATCGATAAAGCAGTCGAATGAAAATTTACAGAACTGTAATAATGCTGCTATGGACGCAAGCACACCAGTTACGCTATATATTCATTAAAAATTTAATGCTCGAATGGCGAAAATAGCCATACTTGAATAGCAGTAATGAGAAAGATCTAGAACTAAGCTAATCATGTGATATCATGTGATACTGGAGGTGTTTCGAATACTAAAGTAATGCAAAGCAATGCAAGGACGCACAAACTAAAGTGTGTATATTGGAGTATGCATATATTAGTTATCGTGTTATTTGAACGTTATTAACTAAGGTCGACTACGCCGTCTTAAATTATTAATTTGCAGCCGTACACTGATGCCATGAATGTGTCAATGTCATGGATGAATAGATCAAACCATACTGCTTTTTAACATACATGTTCTTCTGCGCCCACATGGGACATTCAATCTGAAATGAAATGATAATTGAATGCGTTGTACAAATCGGTATTTCATTGGAATTTCTTTTCAAAGTGCATCTAGAGATGTTCGTGGAAAAACTGACATGATTATGATAATGGATATCAAGAATGTAATTGAAAGAATAACATTGTTTAAATTGCCAAGTATGGGTTGTTTGAGATTCAGTTCTTAGCGAGAAATTTACTTTTGTAGGAAACAAACATTGTAGGAAACAAACTTTCTGCGACATAATATGCAAAAAGAGTATGAGTAATAGTAATTATTTCATTTACTTATGTCATGTTCATCAGAGTATTAAATAATACATTCAAAACGAAATAATTCATCTTTCAATTTAATTTTTTCCTTAAAGAAGAAAAACTGAATTGAAATACACAAATTGATGGCACGAGTTGATACTAGTACATCTATAACCGGGTGATTTTTAGAAATTCTTAACATCTTTAACTAGACTTTTTATTTAAGATTATTTGTTATAGCTTATTCTTTCACAGTACAATATATAATTTAAAGTCATCCAACGAAGTTAAATTTCACTTTCTTTATTAGGAATATAAGGACTTTAAGCCCTATTTGCTTGTAGTAGTTGATAGTTATTACAAGACCACTTAAGGCAGTCCAATTCAAGGTAATCGGATATGTAGATGTTTGAATGGATTTATATATGCAAAACATGCTATAGCTTAGTAACTTATTTCAGTGCTCCTATTACTTTAACGGCTAATTAGATATACGAATTTGAGTCTTTTGTTCGAATCGATGACGGTGTTGTTGAAACATCTATTTATTGATATTTTGATTTTCGTTCATCTTACTTCATTCAGCTATAAATATTCTATTTGATAGAAAAATATAGTATTGGATTTTACAAGAAAATTTGCTCAATCACTTCAGATCATTATAGCTAGAGATTATCCGAATGTACTTCTTTTTCGGTCCATATTCATTGATGTTCTCTATTAGCATACTCTATGTTGTCTTTTTTAATTTTGTACCTTTTCTTTCTTTATCAGTTATTTTTGTAATTTGCAGTATATTTTTCATAGATATTTTTCATACAGGTTTCAATAAAGACCATCAACATATAATTTTGAAATTTTCAGTACATATGACTCATGGTTTTTGAACAGCTATCAGTCAGATAACGTAGTAACAACTAACATCGTCTTACAAGTTTTCATTTCATAAATATCGCACATCTTATGCTTTGAAAAAAAAACAAAAACAGTTATAAACTACGGACAAATAAGCTCAAACCGAAATAATTTCTCTTGGCGTTTGTGACAGCCCTGCTCGAATATCTCCGTGGTAGTAACTATAGGTCGTGTTGGTAGTTCAACGGTGTCGTCGTTTAAATAAATGACTTACGGCTCATGACAGAGAACCACCCGTAATTTTAGCTCTTACATTCCAAGCATGGATAAAACTTTTAGCAAAAGTAAAGAAGATGTACAAAAAAGTTGAAACTGAATCGAGATTGTCTCACTGTCGCGCTTCTTTTAATAGAAAAATAGTAGAAAGGGAATGAAACTGAATAAAATTAAAAGAACATTATATCGTTGTAGATCTAAAGTTGTAAAACTTATTTCGAATATTTTTTCTAAACTACATAACGTTTTCGATCGTATGTCTAAAAAAGTTTATTTTTCGTTACTGCAAATGTCCACCATACAACACACTGTTATTTGCTCCAGGTGTTGTATCTGCTCTCTTAGTCGAGAGAGGAATACAGAGTGGAAAAAGGGCAGAAAACAACGAAGGAGGAAAATGCATAACACGCCATAGGAGTCAGTTGCTTGTGTGTAGTGTTGACGTTCAGATCAAACACTTAATATCGTGTTCGTGTTCTTGAAGCATAGTTACAGCATAAAACATACTTGATAAAAATTGTTGAAAAAAGAACTGACTGGTAGTGATTATGGAAAATACCTACGTGTTTCACATTAGTTCTAATGAACTTTTAACAATATCGCTTTAAAGCACAGTTTGAAAAGTTCAAAGTAAGTTAAATTTGAGTGTGCAAAGTAAAATCACGAGCATACCAATAAGATAATAATCGTCTGATAAGACAATAGTCATCTCTACATCTGTTATATGCAACCACTCTGATCAACCAGCAACACTTGTGACGACTTAGTAAAATGTTTATTGTGACACGCGTAACGGACATTTCGATCCAGGTGTTCCTGTTATAACCGGCATCTGATAAAAGCTATCAAACATCGATCATTACGCTGATTTAAAACCGAAAAAAGGTACTGACCTATGTGCTGTAAATGATGCAGGAAGATAAAATAGATACACCACTGAATGTTTCAAAGTGTTTTCTTAAACTAGTACCATACATAGATGTGCAGTGAATGCAGTATGATGTGGGCAGATTTTGTCAAACACATCGTTTGAAATTAGTTTCAAAACATGATTGTGTCTACTGGTGTGTTTGATTAGTATTTGGAAGAATTCATTTGTACAGAGCCTCTCGAGGAGTGCAAGATGTGTATTTGCAACGTAACGGAGAGATCTGCTTCACAACCGTGAAGCATATCGACTATGAATGAGGTCAAACCCGGTGCAGGAGAATCTGGTGAAATGAACGATTATGCTCTCAGGGCACATATTGAGTTAAATGAAGTTGAAGAACGTAAATGTTTGAGGTTGGAATAAAACTGAGGAATATACATTCGGAAATTTGTTGGGTTTCCGGAATTATTTGTTGCACGATAAGTGCCGGAAAATTATATATATATATATATATATATATATATATATATATATATATATATATATATATATATATGTGTATATATATATATATATATATATATATATATATATATATATATATATATATATATATATATGTATATATATATATATATATATATATATATTTATATATATATATATATATATATATATATATATATATATATATATATATATATATATATATATATCTATAACAAGTGTGAGTGTGTTTATGTTGATGGTCAAATAATTCAAAAACATATTTCTTATTGTGTCCATTCAAGTGATCGTGTTAGTGTTTTAATAATTAATTTTAAATTCTTTGGACTTTTATTATTTATTTAAACTGTATGGCTATTTGTGTTTCTCTAACAAGTGTTGAAAAAAAAACGCAACAACTTGTAGTTGACGAAAAGTGTAAAATTTGAATCAAATTGATTCATCTAGCTCAAAATAGCACCGAAGCAAAAGACCGAAAATAACAAGGTAACGTTACTGTACTTATTCATATTAGTATACAAAGGATATAGTATTATACTGCAACGTTTAATATGTATTAATTATTTGTTTTAATAATTACTTAAACAATTGAATGAATATTAAGAGATATTTCACAGGTGATTTTTTGATGATTAATGCATACACTGGACTTATACTAAAGTATACTTATACTGGATTTTATACTTTAGAACTTATTTGAGAAAGCCTTTTTAATATCGTTGCAAATTCAATGAGTGGCTTACAACGAGGAAGGGCCCAAGTTTGCAATGCTCGGAAGCACAAAAAATTCAGTAGCCAATTTGACAATATTTAATTTAATATGATTAATTTCCATCGCAACATTGTCAACATTGACGAAGACTTAGCAAACTCTTCCCATCGAGTTTTTCCGTTATTTCCACGCTGAAATTCTCATTATCAAAAGATTTTCTCTCATTTGATTTCTGCACTAGTTTGTTGCTACCTCGCAGCAGTGAATGCCATTTCTTTATTACTCTTTCAAGAGAAAGACGAAAAAAAGATACAGCTTCTGCTGCGCACGAATATTTGCAAATGAAATTAGTTTTTATATTTAATTATGCTCTATAATGCAGGCACTACTAGAAACTGGTGAACGCATTCCGACTAGTATTTGTTGCTAGCTAAAGAGGTAAAAAGGGGAAAAAATGGATGTGCTGAAAAAGATGTGCTTTTACCGCCGTTAATTTCGAATGAGTTGAATTCAGAATCGTCGTTAGATAGTGCGGTTGGCTTTAACGCAACACACTGAAACGAAATTTTTGAATTGAATTGGAGTTATGTGTGACCAAGTTGATAAGGTTAGCTGATTAGTTGATGAAGCCATGAATATATTTTGAAAGGCGACGGTATCTAGCCAAGGGAAATTAACATGTTTTTAAGAACTGTACCCACCAGAATCTGAAGGTTGTTTGCTCCATTTAGTAAGCGTGATAGTGATTTATTTTGTTAATCACATTAAATATATAGAAAATACAATTGTTTTTTGAGAGTCATTTTACAATTCTTCAAAAAGTCATTTTAGGAAAAACGATTAAATGCTTGGTCGATAATGTGCGATCGTTCAACAAACATGTACAAAATAAAAGTTAATGTTTGCCGTAAGTACAACACTTTACTACTTTACTTTTATTGTGGAGTTTTTACGCTCGAAACAACTCAAAAAGATTAGTATAATGGACAAGAAAACTTCAGAAATATGTCGAAGGTGTCATTTCAAAGGTATTGTCACATCGCATATTGCTGTAAACTGATTTCTGTCGCTACGCTTTGGCAGTTTAGACGACTCCATTCCTATTTTCCAACAGTTGCATGCTGAAATTATTTGGCATCGACATTTTTAACATGGCCATTCGAAATAACAGTGCTTGGTTGGGTTTTGGGTGCCATAGTATAATGAACGAAGCCGGAAAGGCTCGTAAAGCTGCTGAACCGGAATAAAAGTGCTCAATTTTTTTTGCTGCTCACAGAGACAAACTGCCTGGTTCAGTATGATCTGAACAAGTACCATCCAATGCTAAGAATTCGTTTGTGTCGATCAATATACTGGCATATACGTACGAATGCACCAAAGTGTATCAAATGGATAGGTTTTATCACTCCATTTACAACCCTAATAATAGCCGTTCTCCTTCATACTTCAACAACTTGATAGTTACTGATCGATAAAGAAGGCTTTGATACCTGTCGACGCATTTTAGTCTGCAAACGCGTCACGGATCTGCACTAGAGGATCGTCTGGACGTTCCTCATGAACGCGTTACCTTTCACCGAGCCAGAGCAGAACCGCGACTCTTAGTGGAAGCGATATTTGGTTAACCTTGACATCAAACATTTCAGGGATTATTTTTTGTATCAAAAACTAATATAGAGCAGTTTGACAACTCATAGCAACAGCAGTTTGATGACAATTCATAACAAAGCGATTGGATTAGGCTCTGTTGCTTGTTTTAAGGAAATATAACAATCATTTGTTTCAATAAAGAAAGCATATTTAAAGCTTCATAAACATTCACAAGCCCTATATCGATTATAAATAAAAAAATATATCTATTTTAATAGCGACACTTTAACATACAGTAGCGATGCACCACACCATCGATCGATCATTCGTGATGATCGCCTCTATCGTCTCGTGCACCTGTTGGTAACAAAGCACCACGGGCATTTCAAACGTTGTAATATTTCCGTAATTCCGCAACCCTTTTCCTGCCCTTCCGCTCCGCACAGGTTTTTCATCGCGTGCATTTCATTCGCAGAACTGAAAAATGCATACCCTCGGTTTAGATTTTCCACGTACCGGTTAATTACTCCGCGTTATGCAAAGAAGTAAACGAACTAAAAAACTAACGCTTCAAGCTAAGTGTGCGGGAAGTGCGAAAAGAGGAAAAGAAAAGGCAATGTTTGCATTTTTTTTTGTATTTTAGCGTAAGCTTTCCTACTTCCGTGAAAGTAAAGGCAACGCGTCTATTATTGTTAGACGATGGTGCCGGAGTTAAAACTCCCTCTACCAAATCGAGTGCATCGTGGCGCGTTGGTGCTGCGTACTCAAAACGCGGTCTGGTTTGGTTTTCCAAAAGCCTTACTAACAGTCACGATTCCCTCCCAAGCTTGCGGTGGGTTTTGGGCTGCACGAGTGCATTGATTCGTTTGAGTAATTTTCCTCAAAATGGCCTCCCTTTTCGTAAGCAGTTATTCATTAGTGCGTCCATGGTGGTGCTTTCATGGGCGTCGGGCACGGGTGAAATGGGATTGCTTCAATTGCTTCGTGCAGTGGCAAAGTAGATCACGGAAGATTCGAACGGAATTCAATATGTTTTGGGTCGAAGCGAACGGACAAACAAGGAAGATGCCTGTCGTGGGCTGGTGAGCATTAAAGTTTACGGCATTGTTGTGCGGTTAAAGGAAGCGAAAACCGGTAGAAACGACACAGCTCCGTCCCTCGGTGGATGAGCAAGTGGAATTAGAAGCAACGGGACCGTGAGCCGACTTTTCTGGCAATACTACAATTTAGTGTGGGTAAACGTGTCCATACCAAAGCCAGGTTCATATTTGTTGAAAACAAAAGGTGCGCTCTAACATCGGAAGCATTTTTGGTGGAAGTTTTTGAATTACTATTAAGCCCCAACCGTTAAGGACGATGTTTTTAGCGATCATTATTTAGAGACTATTCTGTGGATTGTCATGAATACTTGAGCTAACAATTTTAACATTATTTTTCATTCATCTCAAATATTACAATAGCATGGTAATGTCATTAGGTGAATGTTTTAAACTTCTCAGTGCCCAAAATACACAGCAAAGTACGAGGAAATGGTATGATTTTGTCGTTTTCGTGAAAGTAGTTTTTGGCACGTCTTTGCCGTCAACTTTTTTTGCAGTTCGACTGAATCAGATTTGGAAGAGCTGGTTTGTCTTTCTCGATGATTTCCGTTGGACTACGCCACATACTTGGCTCATTTCGTGGCTAATGAGTACGAACGGAAGAAACACAAGGGGAAAACAACACACAGCAACACACAAAAAAAAACATCACAAAACCAGCAAGTAATGAAGAAACATATATTTGTATATGACTTCGAATTAATGCACCGAGATTACATGGGCAACATTTAATAGTAACACACAGTTTATTTCGAGGAAAAGTTGACCGCGGCAGGAAAGGCTTCATTTGCAACCGAACACAGTTGAAGCGTTTCGCAAATTTTCACTGAGCTGGTTTTTTTTGTTGGTAAACGCCTTTCGGTAAGAAAATCCAATTGTTGCGACGATGTGATTTAATTTTACCCCAGGTTATATCAGCCGCTTTGGTCGATTGCCAAAAAAAACACATGAAGCATATGACGGACAGCAGGATTAAGTTTTTATTTTCAAAATAAAATCCGGTTCCTGGCAAAACACGATTGTTGGAGCAGGTTTTACGGCAATGCAACATATCATGAAAGATTGTTGAAGTCAGTGAAAGGTTTGCTAAGCTTGAAGAAACTTTTAAACTAAGCCAACACACGGTTAATAATTTTGTCCGATTGATCAACGTTTTAAGTCACTAATATGATACATTTGCGAATGACAACTGATTGCTATACATCACGCTATAGATCACCTTTAGTTTTGCGGGACGGTCGATGAAATCTAAACGATCAATACACCGTATTTTCACCGATAGTCGACAAATCGCCAATGTTGGCTGTCAAGCATGGTTAAATTGGATCCGATTTACCGAAACCCTCTGCGTCGGAGTTGTTGGTTACACATTCACGATATTCTTGGGATTGGATTTGCTGCATGCTTGTTAGGACTTAATTGGTGAAGCTTTTTATCCGATTTCTACCCACAACCATCGTCGGATACATCGGAATATTGTATTTTAGCATGGTAAACAACCAGTAAGTATTTAGTAGCGCTGATTATTTCAAGTGCATTAGTCTCGCTTATAATGTTAACATAAAACTGATCAGACTCCCTTTCGTTTCTGCAAAAGTAACGAAAAATGGTGCTTTACAAGCTTGAAATATAACATCAAAGTGTAGAGCTGGGAATTATTTGCAAACCCCGCTATATAAAAGGGCGCTATACAAGCATGCTTCGTAAAACTTATCTTTAATAGTATTCTAGATTGCACATGCTTTCAGATAGAAAAGTACACAACGATTCAGTGCGATCAGTTAGAGGAAAAGAAATGAGCCACAAAACGTTACTGCAGATCGAACGCAGCTTCAGATTTGAAAGGCAAAGTAACCTAAATCTAGGTGAAGTATGCAGGCTCCGTTATGTTTGAAGCGCTTTGAGTGGAAGAAAATGTGGGCTTAGAAAAATGAATTTGATCCATTCAACACTACACCTGCTATTTTTCCTCAAAGATCACAGATCGTACGTACGTGGAAACTCCTATTTGTGCTTGTTTTATTTAGAACGAGTAACATTGCTTTCTACATTTAATGAAACATTTCCAAAACTTGATGTTTGTAAGAAAAGTATGGTTGTCGATCTAGTATTATTTGAATAAAAATCAAATTTTCTTTGCATAGCAGGAAAAACGAATTATATCAATTATATCAAGAATTATATCAAGAAAACAAACAGTAAGATCGACAGTGATGTTTGGTATTAGACATACTCTGCAATAAGACGTAATCATCATCGAGACGAACGGTGTGCATTGTTCCGTCGTTCTCCAAACTTTACCGGAGCGCAGATGATAAAATTCAATGCTTAGAATGCTCCAGAAGTAAAATTATGTTATCTGGATCTGCGTTGATTTTTACCGTATTAAAAAAACTCGGAGCAGACAGTTTCTTGAGATACTTGCCGCTCAAATCAGGAGTTGGTTCTGATTGCATGAAGCATGAGATGCTCAGCCGTCTGCCTGCTCTTTGTCATTCGTTAGGTTCGTCGTCCCGACAGCCCAACAGATGCACAAGCAGTGAACCGAGACAGCTTTATTAAGCGTGGGACCATCAATTATTAACTACCTTTTTGCACGTCTTAGCATGATAGGGGAGCAACGATCCAGGAACTTCCTTGCTGGGTGTATGGATGGCGTCCAATTGCAATAGCCAGGTTAACAATAGTGAGAAAAGAATATTCAAATTAATAAGCCTACAGAGAACAGCAAGCTTTGTTCGCCTACTCCGTACAGCATAGCATCAGACATGGAGACCTCCGTTGGCATGGCAATGGAAAGAAATTCTCTCTGCCTTGTACCAACTCGCCCGAAATCCTCATAATTAAGCACCGTAGTGCGGATTTTTATCGGTATATTCTCAAACACTGTACATGTAGTGTTTGCTTGGGTTCCATTCTACATCTTGATCGTAGAGAACCTTTTGGGTCGTTGGGGTTGACGTAAAAACAAACGAAGTAAGTCGTTCCGCTCCAAAGCCCACAAGAAATGGTGGCGTGACGAAGTCACAGACAGAGCTTTCGTTTCCATCTTAGGCCGCTGGCACATTGGAGGTTCATTGTCAGTTCCTGTGGTGAAACTGAGTAAACCATTAAAATAAATAAATGCGTTCTTCAAGGTGAAGTACAAGGTTCGAGATAACGAAAATGCCTTGTGGAATATATAAATATCGTCCACGATGTACTTGAAATGGTATAGGAAGACGCTATAAACAAATGACGCATGGGAAAAAAGACCACTATTTTACCGGTAATTGCCAATATTTTTCCATATTGTTTTTATCTTCTACAATGTCAATACCAAACACCAGTCATCTTTATATCTAGACAGTAACACACGTATATTCCGAATTCGCCATGCCATCCAGCTCATAATTGTACAACAGTTGTTTTTTTAGTAGATATGACTTACATTTCAACAGCCATTGTTTTATCGACAGGAAAAAGAAAGTGTGATACAGCACATTATGCTGCTTGCTCGGAAATTATTGTAAATTCAATTTACATACGGTTTATCAGCACTCGAAGTGTACATGACACCATGTCGCATTTCAGCATATGCCGCAGACCAACATAGCTCAAAAGAGATTCCGAGTTTGCTCATTAGCCACAATAAGTCTGTTCACAACGTTTTCCAAAGCCATCGTTACTAGTCGACTGATAATAAAAGTATAGCTCAAGCGATGCTAATGAGCAAACACATTTTCACTATTGCATTCGTCATACGTGGATGTTACTCTACGTTTCCCAGCACCAATAGAATGCACCACGTTCATGGTGAAAGCTTTGCAAATGAAACCCGTATGATAGCGATAATCAAAATAAAAACCGCTGGTTGTGCGCGTAAAATAGTTAATGTGGAATCGGTGCATATGATGAGTTTGCGCGTTATTGCGGATCAGTTACCAGATGATAAGACACGACCTGTTCTGTATACTTTAAGGTACATATACTCATGGAACATATGTACAGATATAAATAAATAATTTATATATATATATATATATATATATATATATATATATATATATATATATAGCTTTTTTTTTTTTTATATATATATATTATGTGAATATATATTAGTAATGATATTAGTAGTATTATGATATTAGTAGATGATATATTAGTAATGATATAATATATGTATATATGTCACTAATTGTGGTAATGCAAGTTAGCGTGTAGAAACGGAAATAGATACGTAACGAAGAGAAAAAATCAGACATACAGATAGATGAAGAGAGAGAGAGAGAGAGAGAGAGAGAGAGAGAGAGAGAGAGAGAGAGAGAGAGAGTGCAGGGAGAGAAAGATAATGGGAAAAAGAGTGCGCGGTTGAACGCGCTGAAAAGCAGTCAAAATTTTCCTTTCTCGATAATCTCCTGTTGAAGATGATCGTTCGCTAATGAGCCAAAGAGATCATATTAGGCGGTGAGCGATATATTTTTCTTCGGCGCAAAACGTGCATAGGAACGTGCTGTGCTGCAAATTAGTTAAAGGTGAGAACGACGGCGATAATGAGTTTTGCGTTATCTTTCTCTCCACGATCTGTGCAGCTGCGTTTCTTGTTGCAACGATAAGCGTTTGGGGATATTTTGGTTGAAAATCGCAGCGTCAACGAACGTGACTGTGCAGCACAACGTTCGTTTTCATATTGTCTGTGCATGGTACCTCTGTGGCCCTGTGCTCCTGTGTGCACTGTACGTTCATTAACATCAGACGTAATTTATCTCATTTTTATGTGCGCTCAGCACTGCATAATAAAAAAAAGAGTTCACTGAATGCTGCTAGATTAGACATTTAAAGTTTTCTAATATCCGGTAATTGCGTTTTGCCCGAAAATACTCTTACTGCAATTGCTGGAGATGCTTTATTCAATACGTTTCGTAATGAACATTTGCCTTTTGTATTCATAGGTTCAAACCTTGTATTGTTAAAGGGTGTTCATTTTCGTTCAACTTTTGCCAAAATTTCGAAATTCCAAATAAACACTTCTAAGCGAAGCATTCAGGAGAGCTTTTGACATTGAGAGGTAAAGAGAGAAAAAACCCCACTTGATATTTATTTTCGTAGAGTTTCGATAACATATGCTACTTTCAATCAAAGAGGCATATAGCAAGAAATTGATGTAAAGGTACAAAACAAAATTTCTGACTAAAAATGTAATTATTATATCCACTGCTGTGTTGACAATTGAAATTGCTTCATTGTTTGATAATGCATAAAGCTGATCGATGTTCCACAGTATTTCCATGATCCGGTAGCCGGTTCCAAAATTACTCAAGTATCCGTACAAAAATCACTCAAGCTGTACGGTTTCTCGCACAACGGTCGATCACGTGGTGAATGACCGTCTACTGTCGAGACTTTCAAAAAGCTAATAGCCCAAAGCAAATATCTGCGAATGTAGCTTGTTTCCGTGTCGACGCCCACCAGCGGCATCGATTTCCAATGCTTTGGACTGCTCTGGACACGGCCGATGTACGTTTATCAGATTTCAAGCAGCAATAAGCTAATGTTTAAATTGCGATGCTGCTGGCTGTTGCTCAATGGGCGTGTGGATTTTTTTTGGTAAGTTGATTAGAGAAATTGTTGCTCGCCATAAGAGATCGATAGTTGGTGGAGTAGCGTATGGTGGAGTTCAGTTCACTTTTGGTTTCGATCAGGGAAGGATGTGGAGCGTATTGTGTTCACTGTTATGTCGAATCAGAAGTTCATCATAGAGGACATCAGCTTCGGTGGGCGGGCTGATTGTAGTAGCGATGCATTTGCAATTTCCATACACGTGTTCAACAACTGGTTCATTGTTCGATAGTAAAAGTGCATGCCAAATCAGTATGTGATCGTTAACAAACCGACGCATGTTTGCCGATTCATCAAGTAGAGCCATAATGCAGTGAGCGCTAGAAAGCATGCATTGAGCAGCCGGCGTACTCGATCAATAAAATGCAGCGATGCGTTCGCGATGTTTGTTGGTTTCACACTAATTAAAATGAAATCGATAAAAACAGTTGCTATCGTTTCACTGCGACTCGCAATAATACCCACCATGCCAAGTGAAACATCTGCTCAACTGGTATTGAGAGATAGTTTAAGAGAAATCAGTGTTTAGCATAGAAAATGTCTAGTGCAAGAAACAATATGAAGAGGCTGCAGCAGAAAAACCTTCCCTCCCACACTGATTTGGAGCTGAATGTCAACTCTCCGATTTATAGAGATTTCTTGATGATGGGCAGGTAAACGGAAATTAGTGACTTTACTTAATTGACTCAATATTTTTTGTCTTTTTTCTTTAATGTTTAAATACAAAATTCTTCTTTTTCTTGTTCTTATTCGCTTTTTAAAAAGAAATAGCAATACAGCCAATAACCGCAATACTGAAAGATATCAAAATAATATGTTTCAAATGGTGTGTCATTGTAATCACGATTGTGTAATTGTGTAATTTATAATCACATTTACACTAGGTTTAGTTTAGATAGAACTTACGTTGATAGGAATCTCATATTTTTTGGGATAAAAAGTGTAATCAAGAACCAACGTTGTTCAATCCCTGTACAATGTAAATTCGTATATTAGTAATCCAAATTCGAAATGAATATACTGATAAAAATGCTATTCATCGAATGCCAATCGAATCGCTTCGTTGTTGTTTGTCTGGGAATAATTAGTCAAAAAGTTTGGTTGATCAAAAATCGAATTGCTTTCCCAGTGCATATCGTTGAAAGCCATTTCACTACAAAAGGCGAATTTCAATAGAAGATGATGAATGGCATACTAACCGCTGCCGGTAGACATTCTACGTTGACTGCTGGGAGCAACCTGCCACCTGGAAGGAAGAGTATTATGAGATGCATTATTAAGTGTACGGTATTTCGAACCCAGCTACGATGCAACAATCTAGCAGCTCTTCTACACGTGAACGTTCCATCGAGACAAAAGAAATATAAATGTACTCCACGTAATGCATGGTCGTGAGGCAATCTATAATTCTTAGGACGTGCAACCTAACGGTTGACTACATAAATGCCTTCATGCATGTAAATGCATCAATTATTTCCTGTTTCCTGTTTCGATGCATGAAATTATAACTGACATTGTCCGATATAACCGGCTATGTTTAGGAAAATAATAGTCATCCATTTCATAAAATGCTGCCTGCAATGTATGAATATTAGGCCATTCGAGAGACAAAATACGCGTATGGTTAGATTAAGTTTAATTATTGAAATCAAAATAACACTACGGTAGAAAAATTGTTGAGCTATCAATACAAAATTCGGGGTTTTTATCCGTCCAAACCATGCCATGGCTCCAACACATGTTACAAGCGTTTGCAGAAGCTGACACAATTATGCTAGCTAAACATCCACGCCTTATTTACGGTGACCCCAACGGGACATCCGATGGAGGAACGGGTGAAAATGATTTGCTGGCTTCTACGATTGTGTCGTTTCGCGGTCGATTTCAGCTGGACCACGATGTAGCCTCCCTGCTCGACTCGCAGCTTTCCCTGCTGAATCACTGGATCAGATGAAATACCTACCAATCTCGAACCGGTCACAGATCCAAGAGCTGGGTCGCCGGCGAACTAACGGTTCTTAATGCTGTCCAAGGGGTGTTTTGTTTTGTTGCCTTCGCGGTTACATGGAAGTGTGTCGCGACGTATGCTACGTAATTGTTTACCTTCACATGCACTAGGAGAAGGGAAATATTGGACTGGGTCCTATCTGGCTTTTGAAGTCGAAATTCAACATCCTATTTTCCAAGCTGGGCAGTAGTAGCAGAAAGAGTGAGGGAGCACTTGAACCTGCTTAAATCTTGCCCACCTTCTGCTGGCAAGACATGTGTGTCGAGATGAAGATGAAAAAAAGACAAAAATAGACCTCTCCACGAAAGAACCTGCTTACGAACCAGTATCCGGTTCAACAGGCAGGGGAATTTGCTCCACTTATGCTAGCGTCAGACAGGAACGGGGTCTCAAAGATGAACGCAAATGCCAATAGACCCTGCGTTCTGAAGATCACTGGCTGGATGTAAAACTGAAACGAAACGCCTGCTCCAAAGAAACCGTCCTGCAGTGCGATTCTCGCGGTGCCGGAGGAAAACAAGTTTCTGTGATGATCGGTAATCGTTCGTTTAATTTTCTCGCGATCTTCGTCACCGCTTGATCCCAAATTGGTGCTACTAGCAGCGTAGAAACATGCTTTTACAATTCTCTTATGTCCACTGTTGGGGGTTGAAACACTTGCAGCTGGTCTCATTTTGAGGAGGACGAAGGAGAACGAGAGAAATAAGTGAGGGGGGTGGGGTCTTTTCCCATGAACTTGGCCATCATTGTACAGAGCTCAATTAGTCGTCACTCGTTTGTGTTTCCGTGCGACGGGCCATGTGCTTATTTTGCTGTCTCGGTTCAAATTTGAATCCACTTTGCAGCCATTTTTTACACTTTTGAAACACACAAAATCAAGGTGATTATTTGCTGCCCAACGCCTAAACGCTAACGTTTATGCCACTGTATTTATTACCGTTTGTGGGTAACGTCGAACTCTAGCATGGGGTACGAGCTTTTCAGGTACGCACAGGTCATCGACGAAAAGAGAGTTAGCTTTTACCGGTAATGGCAAAAATCTTTAGCCTTACATTATGCGCAATTCACACCTGAACTGGATGCCACAGCCGTCAAACTTTCTCTTGAATGAATGTTGAGTAATCGTAGAAGAATTTATATTTTATTAATTGTTACACATAAAAAACCAGCATCTCCAAAAAAAGTATTTATATATATAAGTTATGTAATATAATATATACTATTCATACAACATACATAATATAAAAGTTATCAATTTGTTGAGTTTCCTTCTTTTCTTTTCTTTGATTGAGGTGAACAACCTCAACAAATTTCAACCTCTTTGTTAAAGAGGCCCTTTTAACCTCTTTGGAGAAAAGACCCTTTACATACTTACTGGTACTTACTCATGAATGTATAGATTTGCTCATGCCCGCTTTCATACTTTTGGCAATGTTGCATTATCGGTAGAAACGTGAGCAAGTCATTAATCGACTGTTCGGATGTGAAAATACTTCTAAAGCTTAAGCTATTGTCACACCTGAGATCGTGGGTCGAAATAAGATATGTGTAAAGGTGCAGATTGTTTTTTGTGTATTCAAACATGAATTTTTGGAAAAAACAAGATGGAATGTAAAGAGGAAGCTTGATATGGTAGATAAGGATAAGGACGGTAACAGACAAAAATAAGCAAGATGTGGGACAAGAAACATTAAATACGTCTAGTGAAATTTAGAAGAAAGTGACCATATCGATTGCATGAACGGTTGAGAAAACTGCGATGAAGTTCGATGAAGACTTTAGTTGATGCAAGCGACAAAAAGAACAAAATAAATAAAAAAAACAGGAAAAAATCTCTCTAGAACGAGAGCTACAAAAATATTACAGTGAAGAATGTTTTAATGGGAATGTGTAATGGATTTGTTGGAAAAAAATTGATGCGGTTTTGAGATTGAGGTCAGGGAAAATTAACAGAAGTGCAAAATTATCAGCACGGATTCGTCAAGCAGGAAGTGTAGAAAAATAAAAAATGTTAAAAAATAGTAAATTGTATAGGAAATTTGAAGTTCGAAGAAAGTATAATGTATAAGTAATGAGCGACTGACAAGAGTAGTGCTAATAACGGGAAGGTAAAATATTCTAATCTTCTAATGGATAAGGGATATTTAGGGTAAAGATAAATGCTGAATCAATGTGTTCATTCAATCAACAACTTATTTGCCAATCTATTAAAATTAGATACAGGTAATTGTTGTCATGATATTTTTGGTTTAAATAAATGACCGCTGAAAGAAGAAATAGGTAATTTCTAAAACTAACATCGACCCGAACGAAATCGTGTCATACGACTAGTATAAGTATAGAAATGATGTTAAGAATGTTATGATGTATTATCTAGAGACGGGGAGAAATGTATTATCCAGATGGAAGTAGAGAAATGCAGCTCATGAGACAGGAATAAGAAAGGTAGTGAAAAATAATATGGAATGGTTTCGATAAAGTATGAAATTGTGATAAAAAGTGAAGTATGAGGTACAGTATTAAACATAATATCGTAAAAAAGGGAAAAAGGTAGCTGAAAATATGTTTGACGCGAGAGAATGTGATAAAAGTGATGTGATGGATAAAAAGTTTTATCGGAACAAGGAAAAGTGTTACAGTGAGAAGTAAGTTATAGGATTGAACTAATATTAGAGGAAACGCATGCCGAAGAAAATATATGGGAGAATACGGTTTACTCGTGGGAGACCAAATAATGTAGAAGATCTGTATTATCTGGAAAATAATTAGTTACGACATAGTTCTTCAAACTACAGTCTTCAGGCCAAACATGAAACAAGGGAATCTGACCAGCAAAGAGATTAAAAATTGAAGCAAAAATAGTAAAAAAAAATATAATATGGCAAGACAAAAGATATTATGCCAAGAAGAAACAATGTTTGACTTAATCACAAGCGCCGTGAAGGATATATATATATATATATATATATATATATATATATATATATATATATATATATATATATATAGATATATATATATATATATATATATATATATATATATATATATATATAGATATATATATATATATAGATATATATATATATATATATATATATATATATATATATATATATATATATATATATATATATATATATATATATATATATATATATATATATGATGCATGTGTGTTGCAATTTCTTTTCAGAGAAAGGTCTAGGCTGAGAGGCTTATTTTATTGAGATGTTATTGAGCAAACTATTGATCACTTAACAAATAAGTTTTACCAAAACCATTAGCAACCGAGGTAGTTAAACATAGTTAAACAAAGGTTACAGTTTAATGTTTTAATTAAGATGTTTAATGCTCGAGCCATCTTAACGCTTGCAACAAGTATGAAATGAGAACAGACTGGTGCAACTTATACGATAATCAACGACGCTCAGGTGAATCGGTTTAATAAAAGATCATCAGGTTAAAGTACAAGACCACTTACTCACCTTATTCGTCAACCGATGCAATCTAAATTAGCCCCTTACCGGCGAAAGATGAGTCGCACGCGCCCTCAGTTTACGACCGGTATAGCGTCGGTAGAAGTATTTGGTAACATTCTGTCGGTACATCTTTCCATCTTGAAACAGTGTTAACTTTATCAACCACGTGAACGTTGTCTTCGTTATTGTTGCAGACGGGATGACAAGATGAGTAGTAAAAGATTAGTTGGGTTGGGCTTAGGAATGCGAAGCGAAGCACTGAACGGTGGCACTAAAAGAAAGCGCCACGGAAAGTCGGCAGGAAAACCATCACCGGTGGTTGGCTGTAATTATTAGATTCATAATCAAGGTAACGGTTCTGTTGGGCAAGGCGCAGCAATATAGTAACGCTGCACACTCATTTAGTCGGTCGTTGATTCTACTGCTTGGTCGAGGTGAGCATAACAACAACCGCTATAAATCCTGCCCAAGAGCTTAATTAAACATAAGAGGGGAACGGTTTCATTGTGTGATAGTATGTGATGCCCCAAGCAATACATACGGTACAAATGATTAGCATTGACCATCGCTTTAGTGCGTATGTCGCTGTAAGCTACTAGTTGCCGTAGCTTTTGAGTGCGACTGGAAAAGAGCCTATTTTTCAATAGCATAGAATTCAATAGGCCATGCTCAGCATGATAAATGGCTGGAGATTCAAACAGAAAAGGCTACAAATATCTGATATGATATTTAACTAGCTTTAATAGCACCAGATAAGTTGGTGACTTCTGCTGCATTACATCACTGCAGTCGAAACATGAGAAGCGTCGGATGCGCAGAAGCCGGAGAGCTGGCGTTTCCTTATCTGCCTGCTTTCTTTTTCGAAACTTGTAAAATAAATTGGGTATGCCATAACACCCCTTCTGACGTTGCGCCTTAGCTTGCAATTGGACTCGATCATTTGTTAGAAAGCGCTCGTCTATGTTGTTGATAGCGGGTCGATCACACGTAATGCGTTCGCTGGCAGAAAATAACAAAAAATAAAACGGCTGAAGCCATGCACATATCCTCTTTCGCAATTAATGAACGCGGCGAACCAATATTCATAATCGCAATTACTCCTAAAATCGAAGCAAAATTTCTCCTCGCTAATGCAATTCCGCTAATAATCGGATGGGAATTAGATGTGCGTTTGCGACACAGCGAGCATATTTTCATTTTCTTTTTTACATTTCGTACATTTTGAACGAATCAACGCGCCATGGGTGTATTTATCAGCATGGCTCAGCTTGGAGAAAGGCGTAAAATATTTTTATAAATTATAAAACACATCCACTATCCACTTAGTGTTGTAATCATTTAATTTTCGGTCGCAATCCGAGACTGTACGGTCTTAATAGTTGACTAGCATTTGTTGAAATTATGTAATAGTATATGCAGAAATGATTCGTTAACAGGTTATCGATTTTTATGTATGACTACAATCCAGACAACATTAAAAATTTAAATTTTTTCGAGCCAACAATCTCTTGCATGCTAAAGAATTAAAACTTTTTCTAACCTCGTGTGCTTCACTGAGGTTTTTTAGCTGGTTGCACTCAAACCGGCTGCATTTGTTGTCCGTTCTTTGCGATCTTTGCTGTCTATTCACCCGTTTAAGTAAGGTCAACGCAATTTCTAAGCGTGGCTGCTCTCTTTTTTCTTTCACAATGCTTTGCGGGCTTTCATTTTTTCCCTCTGTCGCTGGCCATTTCCATGTCAACCTTCGGTGGAGAAAATCATCGTCGTCGTTACTCAAATTGATCGGCGGTCAATTATACTGCACTATTTACGTGAAACTGGTTCATGGCGTTCTTTTTTGGATACTCATTTGTTGTATCCATCGAAGTGATGCTGTCTGGCAAAAAGTGACCTTAAACAGTGACAGAAGTGCTTACGGGCGTTGCTAAGACAACGGCCTTCTATATTGCTCAAGAATAGCTCACACCAATCTCCAAACTCGGTTGTATAATCGATTTGAGCGCATAGCGGGGGTGTAAAATGGTGGGAGTGTAAAATCTACATCGTCCGTTTGGAGATGAGCGCAACATGGAGATAATGATCGATTAATGGGCCGATGTGAGCGAAGTGGTCACTCCCTCTTCGGCAATTCGCCGTTCGGGTGGTTTATTTACTCGAAAGCTGCAGCGAACGCATGCGGCTGTAGACAGGCTCCACAGTTTAGTTGCATATTTTTCGACTGGTTTGACAGTGGTTTTAAACAATACGCAGTCAACGGTTAAAAAATACATTTGGTGTTTCGTTCCAACGTTGGTGAGCTTTTAAAAAACGGTCTCTAACGGCTCAACGATGTCACATCAACCTCGCCAAGATGTTGTTGCTAGTGTTGTCCAAAGTGTGCAAAATAGTGATTGCTTCCATAACATGTGCTCCGAATTTATTTGCATTTCCCGGGCTGCAATTCGGAAAGTGTAAGTGCATCAATCGAATCTAGTGTTGCATATACCTGTAAGCGTGCTTATGTGGTTTTTGTGAGATGGATAATTGTTCATAATTTTACCTTGAGTTATTTCCATTCGTGTGGAGCGCAAATTATATGCCAAGTAGCTTGCATGTCCGTCAATGTACGAGCTGGTTTGCTCCGGAGCATAGCTATGTGTGTTTAAGCAATAAGTTCAGACAGCTTATTTCCGAGCGTGAGAAAAATCGTTCGTTTTACCAACAAAAATCTATTCTTTTATCAACCAAGTCCTCAAGACCCCTAACATTTCTTCTCCAGCAACCAACGAGCAAGAATTCCTCGGGCTTTGTGTTTTGCCATACTGGACGGCTATTTGAACGAAATCCAAAAAAACAATGGCGTTGGCAATAGCTACCATTTTCTAAATCTTTCATGAGCATGCTCCACTTTTCCCACCGTATTTGGATATATTACTTCAATTTAATCTTTCGTGATTGACCCCAACAAAGGTAGCAGCAGCAACAATAGGGGGCAGTAGATTTGGAGTATGAGTGAGTATCTAGCAGACAGGGCCCGAGCATAAGAACAGCAGCCTAGCAACGGCCGATGATGGGGTGTATTTTTACACACCTTTCAGCAAAGTGTTTTACGGTTACGGGGTAATGATCGTTTTCTCACTCTATGAATGCGAGACATACACTTGCACTCTTTTCGGAGCTTAAATGTTGAGCTTGGTTTGATGTGGTATCTGTTTCTGCAGGACTAAAAAGAATGGAAAACTCAAAAAACTTGGCACTTAGACACCTTGATTCAACAAAACACTGAGCTATGTTCGGTGTGTGCAATGCGATAAGTGTAAAAGAAGTGAATTCGTGCATGCGTTAGTACATTGACACGATTCCATGTCGAAATTTTCATGAGGTGATCGTATGCAAAGCTCGTAAGTAGGAGAAGTAGCTGAAATTGTTCGTATTTTTTGCTCTTTCTAATTAAAACGGTCGGACTAAAAACCACGAGCCAA
This sequence comes from Anopheles nili, assembly GCF_943737925.1. Classification (NCBI taxonomy): domain Eukaryota; kingdom Metazoa; phylum Arthropoda; class Insecta; order Diptera; family Culicidae; genus Anopheles; species Anopheles nili. The sequence goes on along the minus strand of NC_071292.1, from coordinate 40,288,057 downwards.
GTCCGCATCACGTGACCGCGATCGATGATTCTCTTTTTCGAAGAAAGGCTTCAGAAACCAAACCCAATGCCAGCCTCTACAATGCGAACCAAGCGCAAGAGCGCGCGTATCGGATTCGGATTCCAAAGTCCCGTTCGTTTTTCGAGAGGAAATTTATAGCTCCACAACAGCGATTGCCAGCATTTGTTCCATAGGCTCCCCGGAATCAGCGGAAATGAGAGTTGAACGGCACTGGATCGCATAATGATCGCGTTTCCTTCTGAAAAAGAACGAAACTCATCTTCACAAGGGCAAGGTTCTTGCTTTTCTGTGCTCCGTGTAGGGCACTCAGTTGGCGCAGCTGACCGAATAATACGTGGCGAACCGACACCATGACTTGATTTACGATCGACGTACGGTTACTATGGTTACTGGAAAAGCTATCTAGCTCATTCTCAGTATAAGTATGCTCCCTGCAAACTAGGTGAATTCCTATTTATGTTTGCCTTTACCGAAGCTGCCGCTGGTAATTTATTGAATTTAAAAAAAACTTCCTTTCATCGCTCTTGCGTTTTGGGTGATATTCTGCGCTTTATAGGGTTATAGTTCCTTATTACAAAAGCAAAAATTGACTATGTGATAACAACTGCGGAATGGGTCAGATTAGAATAAGATAAGCTTTAGGTTGTGTTATATAGGACTTAAATATTAATATATTTTGATGAGAACATTATAGCGCAGAATGGGAGTTTGTATGAAAGTTGAGATGTATTATTCACTGGTGAAAAAGAAATACTACGGTTTCGTTCATGCCAGCTTCGCGAGCTATTGAAGAATTCTTGTCGGTTTCTTGTCGGGGTTGTGTTTCCGCAACAGAAAAACAAACATCTGGCTTGGAACGGCTGTGAGCCATTAGTGGCGATTGAAAAAAGCCGCACATTACACGGTGAGGTTAAAACAATAGAGAAGAAAAATGTTGCGGTACCGTTTTTATCACTTTTCCACTACTCACACATACTGTTTGAATCGGCGAATAGCTTCTTACAAGATGATGGGTAAATATATATGCAAAGGCGAAAAGATAACCAGAAATTCCAGCAACCGATTTGTTTTCACATCATGGACGCCATCAGAAAGCTGTTGAAGATAGCTGTTTCTTGGCGAGAAATCAGAGAATTTGCGGATCATGGTGAATTATCTCATAATAGAATTTATAATGCTGTTACTTTAAATCACCAATTGTGTTTTGTCTTTAAATCGTTGAAGAGAATATTTTTTTTGATGGAATAAATTCTATTCCATTTTGTAAGTAGCTTACATTTCCAACATTCATATAATCTCATACAATTTACAATACTCACGGATTTGATCAATGAGAAATTGCATCTTGCAATTCATAGATGCAAGCATCAAGAGCTTGGAAAGTGAAACTTAAAAATGCTAATAAATAGCAGCGGGATATCAATTTTCTAAATATTTCGTGTTCAGAGACTATTCAGTGCAAGAATTACGCAAATTAATGTGAACATAAACATACAAATAAAAAATGAGTAAATTTTCACCTAGTTTTTCTTAAACAAAGTGTGTATAAATGAATATTTCCATACTAACATAGTTTGATGAACGTGATAGACAAACGGAATTCAATAATTACAGCGTTAAAGAAAGTACACCTGATCCTACATTGTGAAATGTAGTTTACTAAACTAAATGTTTCTGGTATGATATAAATTCCTGACTCAACTACCGCGCTTAAAGATGATTTCTCCTGTTACAATGCTGGATCACTAGTTGACAAAGTGATAACCTAATGGCAATAAAAAATGTGAATTGCGCTTTCAGCAATCAACGAAGGCAGTCGAAAGCTGGTGTCTGAATGCAATCAGATTGCATCGTATTCCTTCAGGGCGTTACAAAACCTCGAGGAACTTTCAGTCACTATAAAAGAACTCTTTACGACACCTTTATAAAGGTGGGTCATGAATTCCGGGAACGGTACCCGTTGTAGCTGCACAAAACATCTTGATCGGATCACATTGATGAGCAGGTCGTGTAATGCAGGCATCGCGGTGCCTTATGGTCAATGCAATTTGGTTTGTTTATGACGATGTTAACAAACTACTTACATCATCCGGCTTTGTCGGGATTCTGTACGTATTTCCGCTAACGAGCAGAGCAACGGCTGTAGAACTCTGAACATTAATAACGAACGTGTACGATGCAACACGACAAAGCTTTCATGGATGTAGGCTGGGTTGTCCTTCTTTTCAATACCTGGCGGAATTCAATCACACCTGTAAAGTAGCTTACAGTAGCAACATTTATTGCTTCCTTACTGATGCTTCCAAAAATCCACTTATGTTGTGCTTTGTGCTCAGCCTTTCACTCAAAAGTGTATATAGTTAAAGATAATTTGTCAATTTATCAAGTCCGTTTTCAAGAAGAATATTGTTTGCCACTGCTGTTTGCATGGCAAACATGTCTAGGTTTATCAGAAAAGGAAAACTTTACTAATTTTTCAAGAATGGGAGGAATGAAGATAGGAAACAAACTATTATTTAGATTACAGTGATGAAAAAAACGCATCACTGCCTGCATATACAACAATATAAACTGCGAACAGTCAAAGCGATTATGCGGCTCGGTAACATAAATTATCTATCAAGCGATCATGGTTTGAATATAAATCGGAAATTGTAATTTAAATGTATATTTGATTATCTAGTCGTGAGTATTTGCCAGGGACGATTTGTACAATTTGAACAAAATGCAACCTAACTAAATGTGTATCAATTCTCAAACATGTAGTACGAAGTATAATACTGTCCGGTATAATCAAGGCATTATTTAGGTTAATTTTTCATTTTTATATTTCATCTAGTGATCTGTCTTATTGCCTGTACCAGATGGCGCCAAGCGCTGGAAAGAATTCCCCAGATGGGACACAGATAGGCCCTCCAGATGAGACGCTGGGATGGAACGGAAATACCAAGGTACATCATGAAATTTTCCTAACTCATGCGTGATTGAACATGGTTATAATATTTTCTTTTTACTCTTTGCTTGTGCTCGGTAATTAGCAACAGGAAAACCAGCGTCCACCAGTATTTAACCCTGAGGACTATGTAATTTCCCTCAAAAAGTTCGGACGCAGAGGGTCGAATGGAAATTTCAAATCAATCTACGATACCACAAACACCGAGGACGCACCAAAGCCAACCAAAACCGTTAATAATGTTCGCTCGCAGACATTACCGCACAAACACTCAGACTACCGGTAAGATGAAGCGTTATCCATGTTTTACCCCCGGATCGTCTATTTATCACGCATATCTTGTCGTAGTTCCCCGATTCCGACACCACCAGAAACAGAAGGAGAAATGTCCCTGCGGCAGTTCGGTTCTGTCACGGACCTTCTCACCAAACTGCGTGCTGATCTTCGGGCGTCATTTCCAAGGTATGTTCACTCGACATCTAATACCTACGTCTGTCTACTGGCCATGTACTGTCTGCTTTCTGCGATCCTCTTTTCCGCGATCAACATCTTTAGTCACGCGGTGTACACGGCGCCTCAAAGCCATAGCTTCCGCAGAGAATCATCATTAGGCGGTTTTGAAAACTTGCGCAGTTCGCCTGAAACATATTTCCGCCATGGTCATCACAGGAAATAGTAACCAAAAAAGCATTAACCTTAATTTCAACGCACCAGGTGGACCGAAGTGTTTTCATGCTTTCGGTCAAGCACAAGTGAGAGGATTAAATCGCTCCACTCCGTGGACCATCGAAAGTACCGGTTTCCACACGACTAGCACCCTTACCGGCATTGCACATACTGCCAACAAGCGTCTAGTGAAAGAGAAAACATTCTCAGTCCGTTTTCCGCGCCTGTTTTTTTTTTGTACAAATGGATAAGTAGATGGTTAGTGATGACCAAACCCTGCCCATCATCTTACGTTGACCTAAATTGCTTCCAAATAACGCACCAGCTTGGCCATTTCCGGCTCGGCTTCGTAGTCAATCACCCATCTATTACGAGGGAATCGCATCTGACCGACCGCATCGGCTTAAAGTGGACGTCCGGCTACTTTCAGCGATTTATCGCTAGCTGATAAGATAACACACACGAGTAACGATTGAACGATTATTTCTTTGTTTGATTGATGCTCTTCGATTATACAACCAGACTACACAGTCAAATCGTACCCGAAAGGCCACACATTTGCTAGCACTTGATGGAAGCAGCTCTTAGGATTTCGTTTTATCAAAAAATTCCATGGGCCACTCTTCAGTTTCGCGAATCAGTGACCTGTGGCCATAATTCCCGATAAACCATCACGATTTCAAATAGACAATTAGTACTTGAATAATAGCTATTCACTGTTTGATATTGTTTGATTCCTTCATTTGTGATTTACCGCAGCTTTGTACAGGAGCTCGTTTCAAGCCCCTTGGATGGCGTCAGTTTGTTGCTGGAAGTTTTGCGCGCAATTCAACTCAGTCAAAATGCACCGCTTAATGGCGCCACAACGATGCCCTCTGGTGGCATTCCTCGGAACAACCAATCATATCAAAGGCGCGCGTTACTGGATGAGCTGGCTTGTTTGTGAGTAGTGCACCAGCCGAACTGGTGATCCGCTTTCCAGGGTCTTATTGTCGATGGTCTTCCACAGACAATGTTTGAGTATCTGCTGCACGAGAAGTCCGGAAGCCGGGATACGCTTGGGTATTACGCCGATAGGGTTACTTCCCTTGGCGGCAGCAGCCACCGGCACGGGAATACGATCACGCATCGTGGCCCTTCAGCTTCTCACGATCGCGTGCGATAGAGCTGGCTTAAACGATGGAACGCAACGCAACCAGCACCACGGACATACGGCCGTTTCGGAGGCGCTCTCGACACTTCGCCTGCGCTGTGCTGAACCTGTCCGATTTAGGCTACTCGTGGGGATGTTGAATAGTAGCGGTGGTTCCGGTGAGCTACAAGCTGTCGGTATGAGGTTCATCAACACCTTCCTCGAAAGCTCGGACAACACTCAAACGCGCCTGTACCTGCAAGCCGAGTTATTCCAGGCCGGACTCGACCCGTCACAGATGTGTAAGTCCATCTCGTCAACGTCGCCCTGGATGGAGCGACTTCGAGGGGAAGTGAAACGATGGGATGCCATACGAATTGATATTGAGCAGTTGCAGCTGCAGGCCCGCTCGGCCGAACAGGTTCGAAGTCGCTTGGTCATCTTGGAGCGTCGAGTACAAATCCTGCACGAAGAGAAAACCGTCCTGACCACCATGGAGAGAAGACTGCAAGAGCGCTGCGCTGAGCTCCAGCGAGAAGTGCTACGTCTGAAGGGTACCGTCAGCGGTACTGGCGATGGATCCAAAGCCCACGAGGGCTCAGCTAACTCAGCCAGTCTAGAGAAACGGCCAGTCGCTCTGCCACGCCAGGTACCTCCGCAAGCGAAGCGAAACAACTCGTCCGAGAACGACGACGAAGGTATAAGCAGCTCCGAGACCGGGCAATCGTCAACTCCCGAGCCACCACGGTTATTTCCAGCCAAGGATGGAGGTTCTAGTGCGGGATCGCACAAATTTAGCATCTCCCTGACGCAGGAAAGCACCGTACCGATCCACGAGCTGAACGGTAATGTCGAGGATGACACAAACGCTACGATCGAGGATGTGATCGAAGAGCTGCAGAACATCGTGAACGACGCGGAGCGCGAAATATCCGACCAGAACGAGGTTCTTTACCAGCAAAAGGACGACATTCCTGAGCATGCACTGTACAGCCTGGAGATTTCCAATGAACACGAGATCGTACCGGTGAATCTGTTGCCGCAGCCTCCGCGCAAATCGCGATCCCTGGCGCACCTGATCTCGAACCCTTCCGACGGCGAAGGGTCCGGGTACGATTTGATGCTGGCCAACAACGAAACCAAGGTTGATTTTTTTGACGACGACGAAACGGGTTCCGGTAAAGTGAAGCTTCCGTTTGGCGATGGTGATGGTGGGGCCAACGGCTTCTTTGAAGCAAAGGCGGTGGGATTATTGCCCGCGGTAACTTCCCAGGAGACTGAACCGTGCGCAATCACGAGCCCGGATGTGGTCCACTCTACCGTCGATGGTGCCATCTCGGGCGTAGCGGTCCTTCATCACTCGCGTAGTCGTCACCCTTCAGCGAAAGACTCCAACCGGGCCATACTCAACGTTATAATGGACGCACGGGACAAGGAATCGCGTTTGTTGCGAGCACAATCTTTGGAGCGTGACCAGCACCCTGGGCAGCCGGTGGCTCCACAGCAATTTAACGGGGTGTTTTTTATGACCGACATGAACAGTGCCGGCAGGTATCCGAAACCGGACATCACGGCGGCACTGGAAGCAAAGAAGGTCACGAAAAACCTCGATCGCATGGGTGCTTATGGCGTCGATTCCATGATCGATATTGTTATGACAAACGAACAACGGCTGAGCAAAGCGAACGCGTACGCAAAATCTCGCATGGTTGCAGCTTCAGGACCTCCAAATCCGGCAAAGGGCGCAATGCCAAGCAAACTGACCGGGAACAACAACTTCAAGCTTCGACCAAACACTAGCTCCTCGCAACTACCCTGCTTCACTGTTGGTTCTGCGATGGCACGCGAAGCAAGTCGTAGTCAGACGAACTTCGGTGGTTCCAAAGTGACAGACTTACCATCTGGATTGTACTGAAAGCATGAGAAATGTGAGATTCGCAGACAATGGTCGATCGATGATGTTTGTTTCGCTTCAACAGACGCTACAGTGCAATATTATTTATTCTTCAAGAATGTTTTACGCACACCCTTGGTGGTGATATACATACACACACATATATATATAGCAAATGTACGCCATCCTTTGATGATGGATAGTGTCGCTGATTGGACGCATCCGTTGGAAAATCTCAATCTTTTAATTTTACAATTCGTTGGTTTTCTTAGACATTAAGCTCAGTGAGGATAAATTATTATGCGTTTTACCTTCATGTGCAATTGCAGGCGGCGACAAACGAAAAGCAAAAGACTACAACTAGCTCACAAACTCTTAGCTAAGCTTTTAAACAGTTTTCGAATAGCTATTGTTATCCAGAAAACCCAACGATCTTTGTTTTTCTCTCGCATGTGAATGATACAGATCATTTTTTTTTGTTTTCTTTTTCTGTTTTGAGAATCGATTATTTTTATTTATGACTAGTGCATGCCCGTGTACAAGGACATCGTTTGAATTGTACTATTTTGTAGTTGATAGTTTTCAATAAAAAAAAAGTATTAAAAATTATCCATCACAGGCCAGATGTTTTACACTATCAGTTGCACCGAACTCGCCCATAATAGTTGATCACGTATCGCGTATGTGTCTCACGTGTTATTTTTCGAATCAGCTGGATCAAACACGTCCAACACCCAATACACAAGTTACCGGTTACAGTTTTACATGCCCTTCCGCATTTTCTTATCATACATTGTCCATTCTTTCACTACTAAAAGCCCACCACAACCTGCTTGTTCCAATGTAAGGTGTATCAAACCAGGGACAAGGTGTCGCGGTATGACGAGTGCTGATCAAACTTCAACAAATAAACCAACCAAATACGTTTACGAGACTAAACAGGGCGCAATTGCAAAAGGGGTGTTTGTGCAGTGTCACGCCAGTCGTCTAGCGAACCGATAGATAACGCTAGGGCAAACAGCTGCCATCAATGAGTGAGTGCATCACCGCCGATCGTCGCGTGTGCTTCGATTTCGGGTTGCGTTTGGGTTGTGACACACGCATCCCTCCTAATCAGTTCCAAGCGAACCGCTGAACGCACAGAACGTTGTGCTGTGCAAGGAAAATTTGAAAAGGAAAAAAATCTTCTACCATCGCAGTTTGTCTTTTGTACCAAAGCCTTCAAAGCATCTATCCATCGTAAGTACAAGGTGTAATGTAGTCAGAAAACGCTACACATACCATGGCTGCATAGTGCTAAATTAGTAAAAAGGAAACAAGTAGAATTATTCGCAATGTCCACTTCGTCACCGTGGGAACGTGGTTCAGAAGTCGCTACACATGTCTGTCTGAACGGTGTATGAGTATGTACAAGCGACAAACGTTATCTTAGCTTGGTGTCATTTATCGCGCCCAACGCTGTTATCGCATGCACCTGTCAAGCAGCACATGGAAGTGGTAAAATTTGCCCACTGTACCTCGATAAAATATCGACGTTAACACCATTGCTGTGATAGGATTAGCCTCGCTTGTTTCCAACTGATTCTAGAAGACCTTCAAATTGGTTCACATTTTTCTTGTTTGTAGCATAGTGACTTTTTACACGCACTCGTGAGCTGACAACGTTGTAAAATGGCAAACTTGAGACCTCTTGTGCCGGAGCTAGAAGAAAAAGCTCGTAATGAGCTGAACGAAGTGCCGAACCGTATTGCGGATGATCTTGCAGCGTTAAAGGCTTGGTTGCTTAAACAACCGCATCTCAACCCACGCACGGACGATCAGTTTTTGGTTAATTTTTTGCGCGGATGCAAGTACAGCTTGGAAAAGACGAAGGAAAAACTGGACAACTACTATACAGTGAAGACGGCCATACCAGAGTTCTTCGACAACCGCAATCCAGACAACGAAACGTTACAGCAATACATGTCATTTGGGTAGGTAATCAGGATTTGATCGCATGTCACTATCGATATTAGCTCGGGGTTTTTTTTGTTTTTTTTTTCTAGCGTTAATCTTCCTCTTCCTCACACGTTCGAGATCGACGGTCCACGGTTTATGCTGGTTCGCATGGGAGCATATGACGCTTCTAAGTACTCGATCGTGGATGTGATGAAAGTGTGTTACATGATCACCGATCTGCTGCTGGTCAACGATGACACCTCGATTATCGCCGGTCATATGGTGCTGGTCGATCTAAGAGGCCTCACCTTTGCCTGCCTATCTCAATTCAGTCCTACATTCATCAAGTAAGTCAATGCAAGCTACGGTTACAAACGCGTTTGAAAACTGCAATCAATTAAGCTTTCACGATGGTGTTCCAGAAAAATGACGTCCGTCATTGAGGCCTTTCCGATCCGCACGAAAGGCATTCACTTCATAAACCCGTCGTCCGGATTTGATGCTCTCTTCAAGCTTTTCCATGGATTTTTGAGCAAGAAAATTCAGGAGCGCATACAGGTGCATGATTCGTTTGAGGCGTTGCACAATGTCATCCCTAAGAAGTACCTGCCGGAGGAGTACGGTGGTAGCGGTGGCCAGCTCAATGATATAATTGCCGACTGGCGAAAGCATCTAATTGCGAATCGGGACTTTTTTGACGGAGATGCCAAGTATCGCAATGACGAACGGAAACGACTAGGAAAGCCGAAAAATGCCAGCACTCTGTTTGGAGTAGAAGGATCTTTCCGATCGTTAGAATTCGATTAGAATGTTGCAGATCTTGTTCGTGTCACAAACGGTTGAGCATTTCTTCAATAACACACATGCACTGCAATAAGGAATTGCAATTGCGTAAATAAATCATAAAAATTCACACTCGATGGTCTTGTTAAAACTAAATTGAGTAAAATCCTTACAGCAAATGCTTGCTACAAGAGTTACAAGACAAGCTAAAATAAAAAGTAACAATCTAATATTGCAGTAGCTCAACAGAAGTTCGATTACCATGATGATGTGTTTTCAGAAAATACTTAACACCGTTGAGGATCGTTCTTACAAGAATGGTATGTTTAGGTATTTAAGCATATGTACTAAAACATGGTTCGTAGATTGTAAGGAATGCTGACGCTCTACGCCACCTCTACATTGTACATCTGCTTTATCGTGTAATACAAACCAATCTAACATAATCTTGTACTATCAAGAAATTAATTTTCCTTCCGATTGTGCAGTATGCCTGGTCATTCAACATTTCACACAAACAATGGCCTATTAGCTAGATCAATTGCCTAAGTTCTGCATGATAAAAGCACTGATAGCTACTATCTCGTCTCAGATGTCTTTGCTAATCGATCGAGTAGGTCCATTTTTGTGACTGCCTCAGTACACGAACCAAGCTATATCGATTTAGACTGACCTACGGTACTGTTGAGGTAGTTGTATCTCAGTGAAATGCCAAAAATACGTGCTATTTCCAGCGAGCTAGAGGAGGTTGCTAAATATAAACTGAATGAAGATGTAACACAAGTGGAAAGCCATATAAAAGTAATCAGATCGTGGTTAGCAGAGGTTGATCTACAATGCAACCTTCTTGATGATCAGATACTAATGGCATTTCTTCGGGGTTGCAAGTTCAGTCTGGAAAAGATGAAGAAAAAGCTATTGTTATTCTTTCAAATTCGTTCAGAGCTCCCGGAAGTTATTCAAAATCGTGACCCGACGAACAGTGCGGTGTTGAAAATTATCAAAATGGGGTAAAACTAATCTTTCATTATACAGAAGCCAATTACAATCGTTACTAACACAAACATTCACACTCTCAGTGTGGCCACTCCTCTTCCGAAAACCAACAAGCCAACGGATCCAAAATTGTTCATAATTCGAGTCGGAAACTTCGACGTTGCCGAGTGTACTTTTGCAGACGTGATGAAGGTGGGCACGATGATGAATGATATCCTGATGCGGGACGATGATCAAATGGTGATCTGTGGCATGGCAATCATAATCGACTTAAAAGGAGTGACTGCCGGTCATTTGATGCATTTCGAGATGGAACTGTTGAGGAAAATCGCGATATTGAATCAGGACGCTTCGCCGTTACGCATGCAAGGTATACATATACTGAATCCTCCACCAGGTGCTCAAACTGCTTTGGCAATATTTAATGGATTATTATCAGCGAAAAATCAACATAAAAGGGTAATTGTTATCCAAAAGCTTCAATCGAATAGAATAAACTTATCATTCCTCATCCGTTACGTAATTTAGATCTATACACATGGCCGCGAACTTGGCTCTTTGCACGAACATTTTCCTCCTGAGATATTACCAAAGGAATACGGTGGAGATCTGGACTCGTTAGACGCCATCACCAAGCAATGGGAAACCACATTGATTGAAAATCGATCGTACCTTCTCGGTATGGCTGAAATGAATAGCACTCATTCAAATACTTCATCGTCGGGAACTAAAGCAAAAACTAACTCGAATCATATATTTGGAACGGAGGGCAGCTTTCGGAAACTAAATTTTGACTGAACTGAAGTCGTGCTGAATCTTACTTTGTAGCAGCGGTACGAGCACTTTAGCAGGAGCAATTTCACTAAATAACTTTACTTACGTGAACGTGCTAAGGGATACTGTTTTCATCGAGTAGTGTGGCGAACGTTCCAGCAGTATCCCTGGTGGCGCAGTTGAAAATCCCAGAACAAACCGCGGCCATATATGTTTTTTAATAACTGTACCATGATGTATAACAAACCTGATTGAAGATTGTTTATGTACCGAAAAAAAAATGAATAATAATCAAATGAATGAAACTAGTTGAGTTTTTTAAATCTAGATGATACATTTTTCCTGATTTTAATTACTTTAATGAATAATTAATTACTTTAAAATGAATTATATTTATTTTATAAAAAATTATCAATATGATTCAAAAATGAAATAAATATCAGCATGGGGATTTATTCATGCTGCTCATATTCTATTTTCACATTGTTTAACTTATTGTGGTATTTCTGTAAGCACTCAAAATCATTACTTTTCTGGAGTATTTAGCTTCCGAAATTTACTTATTTTTTACAACATGTTTTACAATAAGCATACAATTTCATTATAAGCAACTCATCAAAAATTGTTGTATTTCCACTAGAAACCCTGTTGTTTAGGTATGGGGAATAAAAGAGATTTTTTTATTATGTATGGAAGCATAGCTATATTTTCAACTAGCGGAAAAAAAGAGTATTACTTGCATTTCTAAAAATAAATATTGTAATATTAAAATGAGCATGAGCCCAAAAAAAGTAAAGTGCGTATAGTGCACCCATAGTAGGAAATTGGTGGTTTACATCACATTTTTTAAACAGATTTTCATAATGGGAGTTTCAAATGGATGCTCAGTGTTTCAAAATACTTTTCAATGTGTTAAAATCGTTTCAACTAGCACTAAAATATGAATAGTCTTTAACTACTTTTTAATTAATTACTAAATTCAGAAAATGCCATTCTTTCAGTTTTTGTGCAGTTGTAAAACATATACTACAGGCAAATTTATGTTCTCTACGTTATGTTTCTAATTATGAATTAATTGTCTATGCTGCTATCAAACATAATGTTATGCTTATGTATGCTTAGCGGAAGTTCAAGCACTATGAACAAGGATCCTATGATGAAATGACAAAGGAAGAGTCTCATTTAAAAATAAGATGATTTGTCAGACGCTAGAATTATTATAAGGTATCGTATTGCGTCGTTTTGAAAATAATTATGCATTTTCTGATATTTATGTAATTCTATGCATAATGTAGTCATTCTATCAATATAATTATTGCATAAATGTACTTGTTAATCACACGAGAGACTGTCGCGTATTTTTATATTCATTTGATTTTAAACAGGATGCTCATATCATAATCCCTTTTAATTATTTTTATTATTATGAACATAGTATTTCGATCTTATATCTAAGTGTTCTACCTTTTTTTCATTCACCACGGGACGGCAGCTTATCATATTCTCGAGGCCGATTTAGAAGATTCTTCTATTATAAGCTGCATAGACGAATAATTGAGAGGAACAAGTGACGGAAGAACAACGGGTGCGGGATTTCCATGCACCATATATTTCCTGTTGCTTTTAAGTTTTTTTTGAATTTCCTGTTACTTTTAAGTTTGCACCTACTCTAAGATGTTATGTCTGATTGTAAATAAAGCACTCCAGTAAATGATATAAGATTTCTTTTCGAAAATTAGCTATAAATGTTATTGAATATCTTTCAATAATTAATACAAAGAATAATAAGTTCATGTAGACACTGCAAACATATTATTTTATTTCAAGTGGTGTAATTTTTAACAATTAAAAACGTAAAAGAAACTGTATGTTTCCACACTTTACGTATTTTTGGTTTTTGATACTTTTATTTCCAACAGAAAAGATTATCGTTTAGTTAATTAAACACTTTTCCATGTGGTGTTTCATCGTAGTACAACTGTATGATGGTTGATATTCATTCGTTGCATTTTTCATGAATTTCTCGAAAATGACGCGTTAAATGAACTTTAAACTTATATCTTTTTGAGCAATTTTCAACCGAACACGTAAAACTTCGTTCAGATTGGTGTGATTGAAAGTGTTTCTCCGCCAACGACTTGTATTTTATGTGTTTGCCACATTCTCCACATTCATACGAGACTGTTTTTCCTGTATCGAGCATGATTAAATAATGTTTATTTTGGTGATGTAGACAGTCACTTAAATCGTCAAATTGAGTATGACAATGCGGACAATGATGTACACCCATGCGGATTGTTTGATATGCTTCTGAATGGGACTGAATCAAATGATCCAACAGCTTTGAGGGTATGTCGAATTCACTTGCACAGAACTGGCAAGAAATATTGGTTTGAGTTGAATTGATTGTTTCTTCTGCCTTTGAGATTTTATCTTTTTCATGCCCTCGCAGATGCCTGTCTAGATTGCGGTTTCGTTTGAAACTGTTTCCGCAAATATAGCACACGAAAGGTCGCTCCGGTTTATGTACAAGTGCGTGGTCATCTAGGATTGCTTGCGAAGGAAACCGTTTATAACAGATGGGGCAAACATACTTTCGTTTCCCATGTTTCATGGTCAAATGTTGTTTCAACTGAACTTCCGAATAGTACGATCGTGGACATTGACCACACAGGAACGGTTTTATCGTTGAGTGGCGTTGTTGGTGAGAGCGAAGAGAAGACCGATCGGAAAAAGATTGCGGACACTGGTCACACGTGTAGTCCTTGATTTGAAAATGTATCTTCAAATGTTTTCGAAGTGTGTTTCTGCCACGATAAGTTCTATTGCAAAATATGCATTGCACAATAGGAATTTTTCTGTTATTACGATAAAAATAGTCCAATACGGTAGCATTTGCTGCATTCATGTTCAGCTCATCCATTTTATAATTTGAAGATTGTTTACCATCATCTTTCTCATCATCTGTTACTTCATTTTTATAATCTTCATCATTGTCTGATTGTTTCGTGTTTGATTTGCTCGTTCTCCTTACGGCAATAGCTACATCATTTTCGCTGTCTATTTCTTCTGGCAGATTTTGATCAATATCACTGTTATCGCCGAGAAAACTCGTTTCCATATGTTTTTTTATCTCCTCTGATTTTTGTTGTTCATCGAATGCCACCAGTTCTTCATCGCAATCGTCTATGTAATCAGATGCTGAAATATCTTCTTTTAGTATTTCAATGTCAATTTCATCATTACTTATTTGTTTCACAACTTCCTCACTGATCTCCAGGTTCTCAACAGACGAAGAGTTCCGCATAAATTGTTCAAGAATTTCATAAGAATCACAGCAGTTCGACTCAAAATCGACAAAATTCTCTATTATTTGTAAACAATTCCGGCATATGTTATTTGGTAAACCATCACTTTCGTCCACTTTTGCAGCGATGATTTCAAATGCTTTCTGCAATTCTTCGTTGAAACTCCCATCAGGTAAAAATAAAGGCAAACAATCACTGTCCGACACGCAGAAACGGCATACAGAATAAAATCGTGTACCTAAATCGGTAAAAACTGCATCTTTCATAGTGCCTTTGTATTTTATATTCATAGCGTCTTATGCATTAATATTATCTCTCCTGGCGAATTGTTGTGTCCGTTTTGTTCGATACCAGCAATCCGAATATCTTTTGAATAGCAGCAGTTTACCACGAAATCGACATAAATTCTCTATAATTTAAGAAGATGCGTGGGATGTGATGTTTGCTGCAATAACTAAAACTTGCATATTATCATGTTTTATACAATTTCTGCGTCCAATTTTGAAAGCGATTCAAAATGCAATTAAAGAATTTTCAAGTGAGAAATTATATTGTTTTTTTTTTGTAAACAATGTCTTTCTGGTGATTGTAGCGAGTATACTTCTTCGGCAATGGGTCGATTGTACTACAAATTCCATATGAATTATCTTTAATGCATACCTTTCTGCAAAAATATTTAAAATTAGTAATGAATTATTTGTACAGACCTATATACTTACGAGAAACCAAAATATTACTAAAACCAAAACAATCAATTATCAACACACACGCTGGTCACGAAAAATGTCAAAAGGGCCGGTTTTTTTTTTCTATTCAATATTCCAGCCATATGTCAAACGATTGATTCAATAATTTCATGCTCTATAAAATATCGTATGAGAAACCAAATGTTATCTTTTTATTTACTCAATTATTAGAAGATATCGAAAGCAATAAGTCTTTTTGATAATGATTTCTGCATAGATTGTGCTGGAAAGTAAAAATCGTCCTCTAAGAATCGCACACGCCTGAAGACTTCAAGTGCCATTGCAAATCAAACCGCTGAAGTAAACAGTCGAACTGTTTCGCCTACTAAGTGAAAAACAATCAATTGGAGTTAATAATTTTATAGATTTATTGTGTTCATTCCTACATCAAAATGACTGCATTTGAAGGTATGCGTTTGAAATTGTTTATCTTTCATATGATATGTGACACATTTGTGTTTTTTACAGAGTTCGGTGTTATGCCGGAAATAGGCAAAGCTATAGATGAAATGGAATGGATGCTTCCAACCGATGTTCAAGCCGAAGCCATTCCACTGATTCTAGGAGGAGGTGATGTCCTCATGGCAGCCGAAACGGGTAGTGGTAAAACTGGTGCATTCTGTTTACCGATTTTACAAATTGTGTGGGAAACGTTACGTGATATCAAGGAGGGTAAGACGGGAAAAGCATCTTCCAACAAAGGACAAGCATGGACCTTTTCCTTCACCGACCGTGGTCATGCAATGGCCATTACGCCTGATGGGTTGCGCTGTCAGTCGCGAGAGTTTAAAGAATGGCACGGATGTCGCTGTACCACCGGTGTTCGGGGAAAGGGTAAATACTACTACGAGGCGACGGTCACGGATGAAGGACTATGTCGTGTAGGCTGGTCGACGGAACTAGCAAGCCTTGATCTTGGTACCGATAGTTTCGGTTTCGGGTTTGGAGGAACTGGCAAAAAATCTAACTGCAGACAGTTCGATTCATACGGCGAAGCTTTCGGAAAGCAAGACGTCATAGGATGCATGCTCGACTTGGATGAAGGGCAGATAGGATTTTCCAAAAATGGTGTATTCCTCGGTGTGGCTTTCAAGATTGCAGATGGAAATTTGAAAAATAGCACTTTCTATCCAGCGGTGGTATTGAAAAACGCCGAGATAGCATTTAATTTCGGTCAAACTGATTTCAAGTTTCCTTTACCGGCGGGCTACACAGCAGCATGCAATGCCCCCAAAGAGCATACAACCGACAATCCCAACACCGGGCCATCAGGAAGTGCTGAAGGAGAAGCAGCCAAACCGAAACCGAATGCACCTCAAGCAATTGTGATTGAACCGTCACGAGAACTAGCAGAACAAACGTTTAATCAGATTCGAAAATTCAAAAAATATCTCAAAGATCCAGAGGTTCGAGAGCTACTTTTGATCGGCGGTGTTAATGTACGCGAGCAAATGGAAGTACTGCAACGTGGTGTGGATATAATCGTAGCTACTCCGGGTCGTCTAGAAGATCTTATCGGAGGTGGATACGTCTTGTTGAAAAGTTGCCGATTTTTCGTTCTAGACGAAGCGGATGGTTTGCTGAAGCAAGGTTATACTGATATGATTGATCGGTTGCATAAACAGATTCCAAAAATAACGTCTGACGGGCGCCGGCTCCAGATGGTGGTATGCAGCGCAACGCTCCATTCTTTCGAAGTAAAGAAAATGGCAGAGAGATTAATGCACTTCCCAACCTGGGTCGATTTAAAAGGTGAAGACGCTGTGCCCGAAACCGTCCACCATGTTGTGTGTATGGTAGATCCTCAGAAGGACATAAGTTGGCAGACAATGCGCAGTCACATTCAAACGGATGGGGTTCATGCACGAGATAATGTTCGACCCGGTTCAAACACTGCGGAAACGCTTTCCGAAGCAGTTAAAATGTTGAAAGGTGAATACACCATCAAAGCAATTGATGAACATAAAATGGACCGTGCTATAATATTTTGTCGAACAAAGCTGGATTGCGATAATATGGAGCGCTATTTGCGGCAGATGCGCGGACAAAACTATTCATGCGTGTGTTTGCATGGCGATCGCAATCCTCACGAACGAAAAGCGAATTTGGAAAAATTCAAAAATAAGGAAGTGAAATTTCTCATCTGTACTGATGTGGCCGCCAGAGGCTTAGATATTACGGGATTACCGTTTATCATAAACGTAACGCTACCGGATGAAAAATCAAACTATGTTCACCGTATTGGACGGGTTGGTCGGGCTGATCGAATGGGATTGGCATTTTCATTGGTTGCTTCAGTGCCGGAAAAAGTATGGTACCACGGACAGTGGTGTTCTTCACGCGGCAAGAACTGTTGGAACACCGAATTGACTGATGTGAAGGGTTGCTGCATGTGGTACGATGAAAAAATGTATCTAGCGGATATAGAAGATCACTTGACGGTAACTATTCCCCAGATTGAAAAAGATATGAAAGTACCTCTGAATGAATTTGATGGAAAAGTGGTTTATGGAGAGAAGCGCATGAATGCCGGTACTGGATATAAAGATCACGTTGAGCAGTTGGGTCCAGTGGTACGCGAGCTGGCGCGATTAGAACGTGAGGCTCAAACTCTTTACCTTAAACGAATGGCGGTCTAATAAGCAATGTGTTATATGGCGTTTCTCTACTGTTTTACGATAGCATGTAACATTGTAGAAGACAAATAAGACAAAACCTTAATACATCAATGAATTACATCAACCCTAGTCTTTATTCCACATCAGATAAGTTTTGATCTTGTTGTGAGCTCTGCTCCAGTCTATTCAAAGCATCTGTAAGACAACTTCCGAAGGAATGCACATATGATGGACTAACATCCGACAATAAAGCGTATGGTGTTTCATAACGAACATTGGCATCGCAATCCTGACTATTCACATCATAATTTTGTCCTACAATTTGTAAGCCTTCGGCGTTAAGTTTTAGACATAATCGGTTTCCTTCCAGGGTAGTAAGATTAATGTAAGATTCCGTACGCGTTGGAGGAAAAGCTTTGGATACGCATACTTCTCGCACGTGCTTAATAATATCCTGTATTACAGCCTCAGCTTCCTGCAGCCACTCGATAATGTTGTCATCACAATAGGCATAGTACTTTTTTATTGAATCATCCATTACTTTCGTTGGTTTCTTTTGGCCATGGTTCGTGATTTTATCCTCACTGTTTTGTCATCATTTGATGTTAAGCTGTATTGCCGAAGTATTCAATCTTCAAGATACAAATATGGAATAAATGGAGTTCATCAATTTAAGATTATGATTCTTGCACTAACTATTTGTTAACACTTCAATACACAGAAAAAATAACTTTTTGACAACTTGTATCGGATAAGAATCAGGAGACGTGTTTACACTGCAAGTTGAAGGGTTTCTTTCCCCACTGCCTGCAATAACGACAAAAATAAATTTGGGCCCTTTTCCTAAAGTATCCAGCAGCCCTGGCCACAAAACGTCATGACATGAGGCTGTAGTGGTGAGGCACAGTACGTTGTGCTATCTGTACATGAACGACCGAAAGTATTGCCGAGTAGAAACGAAACAAGAAGAAAGCAGCGAACGTACTCCCAATCTTTTGCAAAACCGTCGTGTATAGCGCAAAAAGCTGTGCCACCGCGTCCTGTCAACATCCTTTGCGAACCGTGTGCTACCCGTTTAAGCGATCTTTAAAAATACGGTAAACGTGATCACTCCCATAGTCATTGATTGCCTCCAATCAGCAGGAGGCCAGGACCAGTGGTGAGATTTCTGTGTGCAAAAGTTTGCGAACCGTGTGTTTTCCCTTCTTCGTTGCGTGCCAGTGTATGTGCGTTATGTGTGACTCGTAAACTGTTTCGTTTCTTCCGTAAAACAAGCCAACGCAGGAGTGAAGTTGTGGATCGAATCATTGTTGTACGGTTCCCGAACGTGTGTTTGTTTACTAGCACAGCTGGTGGAAAAAAGTCACGACCTCTATAAACATCTGCATCTTGGTCTCGCATGAAAGGATACCCCCTGGAAAGGACCAACAGTGCAGGTTTACAGTAGTTCACTGGTAAGTGCAAGTTTGGTGCTGGAATTTATCAACTTTGTATATTGTGATAAAAAATAACCTCATGGAGTACGGATACATTAAAATAAGCTTATCGGTTAAACATACTGTTTATGTATGTAATCGAAATAAAATATGTTGGGATAGAAAATTAGCTATCGCAGACATGCGCTATATTGTATGCTTGTGAAATTCATCGCTAAAGTATAACGTACCAGACGATCCAGGGCCAGTACTGATAAGCAAGAACCATCAAATGAATATATTTATCTCAACCCACTTCCTCCGCAAACTATGCGGGGTTTGTTGGCACAGTACAAGCACAATAATCGCATATAACACTCGATGGTCAGCGCAGTCGTTGTGAAGGAAATTATCGATCATTCCTTTTCGCCCACGAAAATTGTAGCCTCCATGCATACACGAAAAAAAAGTGATGAATCCAAAATAGATACAGATTCGTTTGAAGCGGTTTGATCAGTCCAGCATATTGTAGAAAATCTTGCTTGTCGTAGGAAAAATAGACAACTTGTTGTTTGCAGAAAACCCCCGTAAAGGCAGAGCTCTGCTAACGGCTGAGGTGAAGTTGTGAAAATAGGATTGGGGCGGAGAAAAATCATGCTAATAGTTGCTGCGACTCAAGGATGCCCAACTTGAGCACGGATGGACAATTAGCGATGATAGATGGTGGAGGTAGCTTCGGTCGGGAGATTCTGTGAGGAGAATCCGTGGGTGGTTGGTGCTATTTTTATCGCTTTTGAATTAAGCCGGCACAGGCTCGCAAGCAGGCAAAAAGAAAGACCAAATGCGGTGAGAGATGTGTAGCATCAACACGAAAGACGGAAGCTACGTAACAGTGGCAATAGATAAGTTCGACAGCCTACTAGATGCACCCGATCGATGCGTTTGGCGTGAGAGATGCTGTTGCGTGTGGTGCACACGCATAGGAGGATAGCGAGAGATTTGCAAATGTCTCTCGTAAACCTTGGCACCTACACGAACTCGGCCGTTTCTGCGCACACACTCCCAAGGTCAATGCTAATGTTTTCTGTGGGAACGAGGACGCGAATCGAATCGAACGGTGGAGCAACGTGGTCGCACTAAATCCATGAGCATTCAACGCAATTTGGCTCGAATGTTTCAAGTGGGCAACGATCAATAGCTAAACTCCGTATCAGAAATGATGAGCATTGACGATTTGCAAAATTCGATCTCTGTAATAAATATTCGCTCGATTAAGCAAGTTTGCGCAAAGGTAGCATATTAGGGTATCTGTTAGCGTAGCTATTTCAACTTTCCACTACCCAAATCGGAATGTTAGCGTGGCTTAACAGTTGTGCCTCCCCTAGCTTAACCTAGGTGCTGGCATTTTAGCGAGTGTAACAAGATAATGCGATTATTTACACCACACCGCAGATAAGATAAGTATAAACTGAAATCTCATTTCAAACTGTATGCATTTGTGTACCGAAAACAACAATACCGTTTTCGTATGTCCCTCGTATTTTCACAGTTGTGCTGTTTCATGCTGCCTCGTTATATTTAAATGTAGACTGATTTGACCAATTTTTTCATTATCGTTTATCGATTGGTAAAGTATATGAATAAAACCGTTTGAACGAAGAAATTCTCAAACCACATTAATCCTCTTCAAATACAAATACAGATACAAAACGAATGTTTTCTCAAACAGTTTTTTCGTTGCTTTTCATTCCTCAATGACTAACTGGTTATGTTACAAATTCATAAAATAAAGCTTTGTCTGAAGTTTTAAAACTAGTTGAATACCGTAGATGGAAATGGTATATTTCTCAGTTTGGAAGAGATTTTAGTCAATAGAACCTCTTTATGCATGCTTTCGAACGAGCTTGCGCTTTAATAGATGAATTAGATATGTTGCACACGTTTTCACGGCGACTAGAATACTCAAGTAGTACATTGTATAGAGCTACATTCTCACATTGGACGTTGTTCCATACGAACAATTTCATTGACTTAGATTTCACGGTTCAATAAACGCAAGGCTACCGAGGTATTTAGTGAATGGTCTGCTGAATCTAGAACCATACCATACAATCAAATTCCCTCAAAACCCCATCAAATCTCTTACAATCATCGCGACTTACACTGGAAAACGCGTACATATGTTTTAGCATTGTGTTTGGCATTGCATCTTATGTTTTCAATTCAAAACTTCCTGTCGGTCTAATCGACATAGATTGTCCATTGTATGTGTAGAGCGGTGTTGGTACTGTACATCGCTTATGTGAGTCAACTTAGAACAGCTAGACGTTTGAGTCCGTTCGCTTTTTAGAAGTTTGAACCTCCTTCAACCACTCGTTGGGGTTTATATGCTTTAAAAAAGCAGAACATTATGAAGAAGATATTGGTGCATCCATACCTACGAAACGATGGTGCGGCGAAAGTGCGCAAGCGTACGATAGCATCTCTCCTTGTTCCTGTGAATGACGAAACTGATGACGGAATCGTGTATTGCAAGGCATATTGCACACGGTGGTCAATAGCGTTTTGCTGAGTTACAAGTATATGTAAGAACAGTTCTTTTTACAACCTCCTATCACTCGAATTGGTGTTCTCTTTTCGGTGACACGGGTGTAATATCAACCAAGTCCGTCTTTTTCCATCATGAAATCGCTCTTCAAACTTCTCTCTCTCTTTCTTTTTCTCTCTCTCTCTCGCACAAGCGTAGACTATGTCCACCACCATAGTACGGAGAGCAAGGATATGTCATTCTTACGCTCAGACAATACTGCGGATGATGCTATGAATGAAATATATGTTATAATTTACTCGAAAAAGAGAAAAATAACACCATATCACGTGGCGGTGCAGAACTGATAATGAACATTCCTATTTTTATAGCATTGTTGTCGTTTGCTATCGGTTGTCGGTTGTCTGTTTGACACATGAGTTTTAATGGAAATTATATCCATGTAATAAATCTTATTCAGCACGAGCATGAGTAGGCTGTGAATAAACAATGGGCTAGTTCTCTTCTCACTCGCTCGCAATGCCTCACGGCAATATTATCAACGAGCTCTAATAGGAGCATTTTAGTGTGAAGCTCATAGGATATGATGCATGTTCGATTCATCCTTTGAGATGGGCGTTCGCAGTGTTACATTTCCTTGCAGAGAAACAATGACCTAGGAGAGTAGCATAACAAACACACACACTTCTTTGTGCTCTGTGTTCGAAGGAATCAATCGATGCTCTCATGACACCAACACCACGTTCTTTGCGTGAGAGAACCACGAGCTTTTAGGGCAGATTTGCTCAGTTTTCCCTCGAAAAAGCTCCCGAGCAACTTCAGTAGAATATGTATTAACTGCTGCAAGCTTCAGATAGTGTTGGACTAACTTTCCTTTCCACGTTCAGTCCTTACGAGTAGCTCGGTCACGACTAGT
The DNA here is from genome assembly GCF_943737925.1 of Anopheles nili. NCBI lineage: Eukaryota > Metazoa > Arthropoda > Insecta > Diptera > Culicidae > Anopheles > Anopheles nili. Next base: position 40,265,349 of record NC_071292.1, on the reverse strand, counting down.
GCGAATTTCCCTACGGTAGCTTCAGCTAACGTGTGTGATACTAAACCGTTCAATTTTAACAAACCGAGGTTAACCGCAGCCTATAGCCTACGTTTCGCATATACTAAGGCCAATTTCTGGGTGGATTAAAATTATTCCCGATTTATCGATAGTGGTTTCAAACAAAGGTAAAACCTAGCAATTTTCCTTCGCTTTCAGCATTCAGCATTGCCGAGAGACCGTCTGGGTTGGGGTATCACATGATGCTTGAATGCGAGTTCAAGATGACACCACTTCAAGACATGTGGTTTTATAGCTGTTAAATATTTTATATAAAATCTGTTCAACCTATATGTTCTGTATATTAAAGATGGTATTTTTCTCTCTTTTTTATTTCCATGCTCCTCATCGATGTTAATGGCTGCTGGTGGTAAAATCTTCGGTGCATTATTGTGCATATTGTGTGAGTGTGTGTTTTTTTCTTTCATCGTAATTGACCAACAATAAAATGGTTCGACGAAAAACTTTGTAATCGTTTTGGAAATATCTTGCATTCTCTAAACAGCGCTCTAGAAGTGATATCTGTGTGAGTGTGCCCGTGATATTATAACGCATAGTTCTAGTGTGTGTCGTGTGAAAAAAAAGGTTAATGAAACAAAGTTTAGTGTAATTTTCATGTGAAGTGTTCCAAGTCGGAAAAAAATCCCTATTCGTGTTTTGAGCAGATATCGCTTTCACAAGGATACGATTCCATCAGCGAGGCGTTTCTCGACGCAACTAGAAGTGCTAGAAGAGTTGCAAAGAAGAGGAGGGAGAAGCCACTTTTTGAGACACCCCGTAAAATAATAATCTTTCACCATTTTCTCCAAAGGCGAAAACATGGCATTTGCGGGCCTTAAAAAGCAAATTAATAAAGCGAATCAGGTAACGTGATTTGATACTCTATTGTATTTGTACAAAACAATTTTGTTAACAATTACAATTTAAACCCGGTAATACCTCACTACCTATTTCAAATATCATGTGACATATATGTATATATATTTAGTGCTACTTTTTGGTAGGGTATATTCAAAGCATTATTGTATTGATCATTCATTTTTTGCTCATCTTTTATTTCCAAAGTACGATAAGTCTTACCTTGGTTGGGCACTTAATTTTTTGTATAGCTAAATAGGAATTTGACATCGTTTGCCGCAATAGAAAAATAAATGTAGGTCACGAGCCGGTTGTGCTTTAGCTAGATATATATATATATAATATATATATATATATATATATATATATATATATATATATATATATATATATATATATATATATATATATACGTGTCACTTCACATAATAATATACTAATCATGGATCTATAAATTTTGAAAAGGTAGAATATGTTGCAAATAAAATTGATTTTTTTCTGTTAGTTAATGATCTTTGTTTTTTTTTATTTTCTTGTTAACAATGTATTTCCCTAATTGATCAGCCATCGATGCTGAATGTGCTGAAAAGTAAAATAAAAGTCAATTAATATTTTTTATCAGTTTTAAGATTATCGCTTGTAGATATATACCAATGTATGTATTGATTTTGTTGCCTTCCATGATTGGTTTATGCTTTACAGTGAATAAGGAAAATACTTAAATGGCAAAATTCATAGGAAGGAGGCGCCTGGTGTTTAATTTGTCAGTCAAATGATTTTTGTTGTTTTGTTTTTGAAGTAGTACACGTTTATGATACATTTACCATTTGAAAAAAAAAATAGTTTGCATGGCAGGAAATAGCGAACTAATTCTTTTTTATTGTTTCAGTATGTTACTGAAAAAATGGGAGGTGCTGAAGGCACCAAACTGGATTTAGATTTCATGGAGATGGAGCGTGTAAGTTTGTCATAACTTCAGATGTGTAACAGCATATAGCATTACCAAATTTCAACCCAATTCTATTCCTTTTTGATGCAGAAAACGGATGTCACAGTGGAGTTGGTTGAAGAGTTGCAAACCAAGACCAAAGAGTACTTGCAACCGAACCCGACAGCTAGAGCAAAGATGGCAGCCGTCAAAGGTATTTCTAAATTATCAGGTCAGGCTAAAAGTAATACTTATCCACAACCAGAAGGTATATTGGCTGACTGTATGCTGACTTACGGTAAAAAGCTGGGTGAGGATAGTATTTTCGGTAAGTAAATCGCAATGTACCTATTCCACTTGTTTCCAATACATAAGAAAATGATTGTGGATTCTGTTTTGTGTTGTTGTCGTATTTTTCATTCTTTTCGTACATACATCACATAGCACATTGATTAATTTCGTTATCCATGACAACAAAACCTACTAGGCGGCACTCATCTTAACAATTAGTTCTGATCAATCAGTCCTGGTGTGAATTTTGCTCAGTTCTGTACGATAAAGGATTATTGTTCAATAAAATTCTTTATATTGAAACAAGCATCGGAAAACACTGCCGACAGTTAAACAACGTTTTCCGTCACACATTGAATCAAGAGGAAGAAGAAGGAGTATACAACATATTTTTCAACTTCCTTCTGTACTGTCTCTTCGAATTTTGACATTATGTAAAAGATAATAAAAAGAATGTTAGAGTTGATAATCTAAAAATGTTTCTCTAATTCTAATACTATCGTTTTAAAGATAAATAGATATTTTAGGGTTGAACTCTTCTTTCCGCTTTAGTTTTTTGAAAGTCTATCGGTAGAACCTAATCTCTCTTATACTCTTATATTTCTCTGTAAGACAGTTATATGTTCAACATTTGGTTTTAAAATAATTTTGTTTTTATTTCTTCAAAATTGTGTCTGTTTTTACTGAAAACCATTGCTAGATACCACTTCTCTATCTTTCTATTGCCTTTTACACAAAATGTTTCAACGCACACTCGATGTTTGTTGTTTGGATTCTACATATAGCTTATGCGATTGAGATAGTATACATTACAATAAATTTGTGAAAAAATGTGTATTGAAAACCAAATTAAACAAATTTTCAATTGGCAACGTTTATCTGTTCATTAAAATGGATGATTGTTTTTATTTATTGTTTTTTTGTTAATTTAATAACATATTGGCTCAGATTATGCGTATTGCTATGTATACTATCTTTATCAAGTTTTCTTATGTATTTATAGTGCGCAATTGAAAAAAAAACATTTGTGTATGCGTGATGCCAATCAATTTCAATAAACGCTTATATTTGAGATTGTAAAACAATTTTATTTTCATTAAACTTTTACTAATATACATCTTCTTGTATCTCCACTTTCGCACATCTTTAACAATCAATCGTCGACGCATGGCTTGGACTACCAACAACAAATGAACTAATGCGTTGCTCACCTCCTGACCCAATCATGTGTTCCTTTTCTGGCACATACACTCCAACGCTCAAATTGGCCCGCTACGTTATCGCCTGTTTTCCAACCTATGCAGCATCAGCTCTGGTCGAAATGGGTGATTCGCTCAAGCAGATGGCAGATGTGAAGTATTCGCTTGATGATAACATCAAACAGAACTTCCTCGAACCGCTCCATCAGTTACAGACGAAGGATCTTAAGGAAGTTATGGTAAGCTTATTTATTTAGTTTTTTATCTATATTGGTATGATTGTTATCTGTGCTATGAAGCTATTAATTCACCTTAGGTTAATTTTTACAATAAAATGTGATATTCTGATTCTAAATTTTCTTTTCTTTTTTAATTAAATTAATTTAATATTTTTAATTTGCTTTTCTCTTTTCTTTTCAACAGCATCATCGTAAAAAGTTGCAAGGAAGACGTCTTGATTTCGATTGCAAGAAACGGCGACAAGCCAAAGGTAAGCATAATTGATATTGATGATTTTTGCCATATTATTGATTTGATAAAACAAAAAAAATCTTTTCTATCTTTTCAACCCAAAAAATTTGTTTCAAATCAAGGTTTAGGATTATAAACTTGTATTTCAATTGCAAATGAATTTGCTATATTTTCTATGAAACTATAAATAGTTTTAGCTCCTTTCCTTCAAAGTTACATAAAAACACACAAAAGTAATCTCTTTAATTCGCCGTATTTAGACTACGCAAAGTTACCTAAAATATAGTAAATTACTGTTTTTACTTTAATGTATTTTTAAGAAATTTCTCCAGATCAAATTTATTTTATTTTTTCGTAATGCTTTGTAAAAGTTTAGTTTTTTCTTTTAAATGAAATTAGTTTTATATTTGATTTTTTTTATTATGTGTTTATTTTAAGTTATTATATATTTTTGTCATATGTTATTTTTTTTATTTTATCTATTTTTTCTTTTCCTTTTTTTATTTCCATGTTCTTGGGATTATGCAATTATTTCGTTAATGTTTTCCGACGAATCTTCGTGCACTTATGCGGAATAATCTGAATATTTCCTTAAAACCCAATGTATACCAACAATTTATGGTTTGTAATTGTGTTCAACCATTGTTTTGTTCATGATGCTATAATATTTTTCTGCTAAACAAAAATACTGCTTTGCGGCATATTTAAATCAGGATCTCAAATTACAGATGACGAAATTAGGAGCGCCGAGGAAAAATTTGCCGAATCGCTACAGCTCGCACAGGTTGGAATGTACAATCTGCTGGAGAATGATGTAAGTTTGTAATGCACGCAACTTAATAACTCAGAGCGCTAATGTATTGTTTCTATACGATACTGTACTAGATACGTTTATATAGTTTCCATATTTTTGCAAGTTTATAAACGTTAAAATATATCATCTGTTATTTGGCATATTTCATGCTTCCCTGCCTTGGATTCGGCGATATGTGTGGGTCTGCTTTGATTTAACAAATACCTAACGGTACCATTTTGTGTGGTAACCTTTACTAGGTCGAGCAAGTCTCACAGTTGGTCACATTTGCCGAAGGAATGCTTGACTATCATTCGCAATGCTCCGAAATACTAAAAGTGCTAGTAGAGACACTTAACGAAAAGTAAGTATTGCACCATTTTCTGTTTTTATTGGCCGTTACTATTTTTGTTTTTTGTTTATTATAGACGTGAAGAAGCTGCAGAAAGGCCAAAGTCGGAGTTTGTCCCCAAAACGCTTGCCGATCTAAACATCGAAATGCTCGGTTCACAGGACGGAATGAACGGTGGGCCTCATTTCCTTAATTCCAATAGGTTGAACGATTCCCATCATCACATGTACAGTTCCCAGCAAAATCTGTCCAATAACAAAAACCACGGCTCCAACCACAACAACAATCACAGCCACTTTAACCGCAACCGACTGTACGGTTCTCAGCAGAGTCTGTCGTCTACGCGGAGTGCTGGTGTATCTAGTGCATATGGTGGTGTTGGTGGTCACAGAACGGGAGATGCCGGTGGTGTGGTCGGTAGTTCCGGTAGTGCAAGCACTAGTAGCACCTCTCGTGCTGACATGCCTCCACCGTCGTACGGATCTTCCGTTGACAGCTGGTTGAACGCATGGGATCTGCCGAATAATGGGGGGTTCACCGGCGGGAATGGTAACAACGATATTGGTGCAGGGTCAAAGACGAACATGACCAGGACTACTGTGAACAGCACCATAACCAACAGTCGGGTCAATTATAAAAGCAGTAACAATACGATGTACAGTACACCTTCAACCAATAGCACCGCAATGTTTGCTAACAACAACTTCAGTGATCCTTGGTCAGGTGATTTGTTTTGTTTTGATTTATTTATGCTTTTATTCTTTACCTTAAGAATCGGATCGATTGGAGAAGGTGTGTCAGTCAAAAACGCGTTTGATCCTTTTTATTAAACGAAAACATGTTTACTAATGATATTGGATGATTATTTAATAATCAAAAATTAATTTAGATTACTTTACAATAATCTAAACAATAATTTAGATAAACAGTGAACCACAGCATGCAATCATTTGTACATGACTAACAATCATGGAATTTCAGAATCATGTATATATTAAGAACCGACTGAGCTGTAACGGTATAGACACACTTTCATCATTAATTCACGATCGACAATTCTATTCAACAAATGATCCATGCTGTTACTATGTTAATATTTTTAGTAATAGTTCACATAAATGTTGTGTAGCTCTTTTTCCCTATTTTCTTATAACAAATTATAATCCACTACGCGTTATTGATTGGCATACACAAATTACAACTATTATTAATTTGATTCACACATTGAACATTGATAATATGCTTACGTGTTTTTGGTATATAATACTAAATTTTATACTTTATTCTTTTCTATTTTATTCATTATGCCACGATAACAGTGTACGGTGCGTAATAGGGTGATGGTTAGAAAGGTTACATAAATCTTGCTCAATAACAAAATTGAGTCATATTTTTCCGAAATCATTGCATGGTTGGATATGGATCAATTTTTATACATAGAATAAATTCTGTTTTAAGTTGAAACTATTGTTGATGGTATAGCAACAATTTTTAGGGACCAGTGATCAATATTCAACGAAAATTGTACAAAAGTCGATGTGGATGGGTGTTAGCTTTTTCAGCTTATCGTTCTTTCGACATCAAGTGGTTTGGTTTGAAGGCATACGAAGGTTTGAATGCAGAAAGTAATGTTTGAAATCATCTGGCTGTCTGGATACTGTCCATGTTGGTGATGGGAATACGTCTCACGCCATATCATATAACGTAATTTATATATATATATATATATATATATATATATATATATATATATATATATATATATATATATACATATATATATATATATATATATATATATATATATATATATATATATATATATATATATATATATATATATATATATATATATATATATATATATATATATATATATTTAAGAATTAACATTTGACATGACAAGTGTTTAATTTCATTTTCGATTTCTTTTCATTTTTCACCTTCATAAATTCATTTGTCATTTGTAAGTGTTGGTTTTGCAAATTCTATTTATTTTTATCTCGATGCCACATCATTTACATCATCGGAATTTTCGCAGGCTATAAAGATTATGAGTGTTAGTAATCCATTGATTATTTTATTTTATCTTCTAATAAAAATATTGTTGAGTAGAAATGGTTGTTTGACGATGTAAAATTACATAGCCATTTTCACAAAACAATAATAATGTATAATTCAAGAAAATGACGTATTGGCGGAACATGATTTAAATATATTGTCAATTTTATGTAATGTGCAATTTTAGGCTAAAAAACGCAACATTTTGAACAGTAATTTTAAAATAACTTTTCACTTATGCGTATGTCTGAAGTTGTGACATATCTCAGTTGCTCTAAAGACTCTTTTAATTTTGATATTCTACTATTGTAGTCACGTTTTTTAATATTCCCATACGATCATACCAACAAAATAATAATCAAAGATTATAATAAGAACAATAATTGTTATTAAAGTATTAATTTTTATTGCACTCATCATGTTATACTATAATTTTGTTGGATGCTCGAAAATGTTCGACAATGCTCTACTGATCAAACTGTATTACAATTTCTATGTTTCTGAATGAATGTTTATATATCTTCAAATATCTCTCATTTTCTCTATATTTCTCTCTTTCTCTCTTTCTCTTGTACTCTTGTGATTGGGACAAATCATTACACTGCTATCATTGTTTTACATAAATGTGTTTTTGCCATTTGTATTACTTACTTATTGCTAGGCGGTTCATCATCACATCTCAGTTCGCCGGTCAATAAACCGACACATCTGGAACTTTTGGGTAACGGTCAAGCACAGGCGCGTTCTACTAATGGTAAAAAGAAAGAATCATCCCCTTTGGAATTTTCAAATATTACTATATAAATTGGCAAATATTAATGAAATTAATACATGCAACATGTACAAAAAATGACCTGTCAATATTTGCTTTGTGTAGTCAGAGATTGAATTTGTGTTTACTTAATTTCATTAACTTACCTACGTACGTCTGCTTGTTGTTGTTCGTATTGATTGAGTTTTATTTTGTTTTTCGGTATGCCTCATTTCACATTCATTTTTAGACAGTTCTAGTTAACGTGAGGTTTTCGGTGAATGTTCGGGATAGTAGAAAGTACAGGCAATCATGCTTCCGTTACTAGCTTATTAATTATTAATCAACTGTTTCGTTGGCTTTATGTGTTAATATTAGTTCTACTCAGTCAATCTTCAAGAAGTATTTAGAACGTTTGTTTTGTATCAATTAAATTTGCATGTTTCAACCTATTTCAACTATACTAACTATTTGAACGTGATCCTCTGATCATTCGGTCGAAATATTTATGAAGATGAAGGTTTTCCATTATTTATATATCCATTCTCCATATTAAATATCCATCCAGATTATTGTAACAATTGAGATTTGTCTACTACAAGTAATGACAATCAATACGTTGATCGTGAAGACTAGTTTTGAATTAATTTGTTAGACAATCATGCATAGTACATTGAAAAATATTTAACTTTAGATTTAAGCATTTTAGTTCTACAAATACTGCATAGATTGTGATCAACATAGAAAACTAACGGATTCTTCCTTCTTTTACCATGTTTATCAGCATCGCCATTGCCATCGCCGATGCGTTCTCCCGCAAGAACACCGATGCCAACCAAACCATCACAACCATGCTGTACAGCGTTGTACGACTTCGAGCCAGAAAATCCTGGCGAATTGGGATTCAAGGTATGCTCTGAAAGTTGATCGGTGCAACTTGTCGTGGGAAGTGGAGGGAAAATGAGCCTTCTCCTCTTTTCCTTCGCCTTTTTCGAGTTGATCCACCATTGACCATTCACCGCGACCAGGACGCGACTAATACATTGTTTCTCTTGTAGGAAAATGATGTCATTACTTTAATCCAGCGCGTAGATGAAAACTGGTTCGAAGGCAGTTTGAATGGAAGAAATGGATACTTCCCTCAGTCGTATGTACAGGTCACCGTACCACTGCCTAGCAATTAAACGACATCTAGCAGTGTGTACATGCTGTCTTTACTCAAAAATTAGCAAGTAATACTTATTGCAAACACAAGAACGTAATAATTAATAATGGATTATAAGACGAATCACTTGCAAAAAAAAAACTAGATGTGTTGAACTATAAAACTAAAATCCACATAGCGTTTAACAGAGAGAAGGAAAATTGACATGGAAAAATAGTAGCCGAAACTGAAAAAAAAGCATCAACATCTCATTGCGATTGAATGAGCTGGAAGTGACACCGGCTCGGTATACATGTTTCGAAAATAACGTGAAAGTATTGAATTGAAACTAAAACATGGTTCTCATATATACTCTACTATGAACGTTTAAGACTTCAATTGATATCACGAGTTGAACATCTTCAAAAAATCTTCCGATAACATAATTTACATGTCCTTAAAACAAATTTCTTCTTTGGACAAGATTAATAGACACTGAATATCGACAAATCAAAATGGCGTGGGTTAGAGCAGAAGGTCATATGTAGGGCTACCTATGAAACATTCAACAATTAAAGATACGAATACATAGCACTAATAGTGTGGAGGAAAACTTGGATTACACGTTATGTTGGTAATTTGTTTGCGATGTCACGTCATTCTGAAATGCATATTACTTTTCTGATTTGTTTTTGAGCAATTTCCATGTTAAGAGATATTTACGATATTGTAAAAAAATCATGATTAAGCATCCATGTCTGATCTTTTTGATTCGAAGGATTTATTTTTCATTTGATTGTTTCATCGCAATGACTAAGAAACAGCAGGATTGTATGATCAATTGAATTTGACTAAGACATAGTTCAAAAAGTATTACATAATGTGTATTTTTATTTTCATAGCTATAGCAACGCACATACAAAAAATGTGTGCTGCATGTATAAAAAAAAAACAAATATAGGAGAGCATATTGTTCATTTTACATTTTGTTTCAAACTGTCCCTAACGTATATAGTTTACTGTGGTATTAAAGTACACGTTGTTCACGTGTTTTAAATGCTTTTGTCTTTCATTATCTTATTCTGAAAGTCATGCTTTAAATACACACCATACTTGCCATATTATTGTTACAGACAGTTAAAAAGGGGGTTGAATTTGGTGAGATTGGTAAGCCAACTAATGCACGTTACTCCCTAAAATAATTTTCGGCTGGTTGATGTTATTACCGTAATATATATACATGATTTTATTACACCAACTGTGCAAGTGGTGATGCTTGTATTTTGATTGAAACATCTGTTTTTATTATTATCGTGTTTGGTGACAATGGAGCTTCATTGGAAAATGAAACGCCCATCTACACGGTGAGTACGTACGAAACTTGTTGTGCACATTCTTATTGTTATTGATTATAATAGATGAATGAAGCTCTCTTGCAAACACGTGAGGTGAAGAAAAAATAATTCCCAGAAAAGATAATATGCAATCAATCGATGGATCGAATAGTAAATGATAATAATAATGTGGCAGAAAAGGGAACAGGAATTGTAGAACTAGCACATGCGTAAGTTTAATGATTGGTTTATGAGCAATAACATAACACCGCGACTACAGCAAACAAAAACAAAACATAGCAACAGATTAACTCGTGTTTTGTTAGCTTACATCTTTTATCTGGGCAAACAAAAATATTGAATATATTTTACTATTTAGTCAACGCTGTAATAATCTTTGAAATAGCGGTGAGAGAGAACCATGCTCTGCCCCACTAATTGTGGTATATTACATTGCTTTACTAATACGGCGGGCATATTATAGTCTAAGTTAACAGATAAGTTTTGTTATGTTTTGCGATTTACAGGTTAGCGAGCGTATGCCAGTTTGTGATCTTGTTTCGTTTTCAACTATACTCAGAGGAACAAGTCCAGTATAACTACTATGTTTCCTCCATGTCAAATTAAAGCTAACATTTTTGGAACGAAATAAATGTCTGTTAAACGATACAAGCCAAAAACGTACGAATAACAATAAGCGAAAGGAGATTTTGCAATTAAAAAGACGTATCTGATATGACAAAACAGCGAACAGAGAACACGGTGGCGAATGTGTGATGTGACTTCATTGCTATTGTTTTTTTTGTATCGTTTTTAAACGTTACTTCTGCTCACATTGCGGCAAAAAATGCATTTTTTATGTCATTAGAGTGTTAAGTTCAATCAACCAACGTGTTTGCTACAAAAGGAGCTCTCTATTCCTCATCGTTGCCAATGTGTTGATGAATCGTTATGTTTTTAAGCCACATTAGGACATTGAATTTAGAAGATACCTGAACTGCGGCAGATTATTATTTGGTTGTTGTAGAGATATCCTGTTTGAAGATTTCTAATTTCATTACACTCCTCAAAGTCCCCAGTCACTGTTGAATGAAAAGCAAAGTTCAATATTTCTAATGATACCTATCTATTTGAAAGGTAGCATCAAATACGAAGTTTTTTTTTACACAAAGTATCTACTTGTTTCATTTGATTCGACAAAATAAAATTAAATTGGCCCCAGAAAGTTTCAGAACACAGAACAGAACAGTTCGGCAGGAGAAAACATCTATGTTATTAGCTAAGTTACTCCTTTGCGCTTGTTTGAGGAAATCTTTTGCGTGACGTGTTTGCTAGTTCTCTAAAAGTAACACAGTTGAATTGCAATAGATGTGTATGAGAAAAAAAAACATGATAATGGACTGGTGTAAAAAATGAATGATTAGTGCAACACCGAACCATGAGCCTTCGATATATAGACAGGAACATAATACACAAAGTATGTTTTTTTAGGTACACCTTGAGCTGCGTAAATGCCTGAGCGATGATGTGTCTGATCACTAGGGTGTTGAATTGAAAGAACATCACAGAAAAACCTGGTGATCAAAAAGAAATCCGAAACGCAGCTTGTACGTAAACACAAGCGAATAGTGCCCGGTGGCTCTTATGCATTTCTTTACAAAACGTACACCGATCTATCGACCGCCTACAAACTCTCTTTGAAAAAGTAAATTCTAGTGCTAATGATATTGACATTAAAAAGTATATACAACCAAAGATATTTACCCACGGAGCACGACAGTAGAGTCTATTGATGATAACCACTACATGTAGCGGTGATGGCCCTCTCTGCGTCTTCCAAAGATGCGCCACGATCCAGCAAACCAAAAAAAAAATAAAGCGAGCTCCCAACCGCCAGATTGTTACACCGTGAAGTTAATTGATGTAACAGGACTCACTGCAGTATACATATGTATTTACAAGCAAACAAAAAAGAAGAAATTTCTACATGTCCAGACTAATACGCAGGTCGGTTTGAATTATATACTGTTATATCTTGCTGACAGGCGGATGTTCGCAGAAATAGGTAGGGTTATTAATTGCTGTTCGACACACGCTGCGGTGTTGTAAGGGGCACCTAACACTAAGACTTTTTCCCATATCTTCTAGCTTTACAAGCTTTCGTCACTCGTTGTTAAACGTGATCCTTGTGTACTCTTGCTCTCTTTAGTTTTCGCTGTTTGTGAGATAATGCCCAACCCCCGATCGAAACCGAATCGCTTATTAAAACAATCAAATTGCAAAAGCGATACGATCGTTAATCGATCTCCTGGCGAAACCAGCGGGATACTTGGTACGAGAGTAGCTGTGTTTTCCACACATAAACAGCAAGGAAAAAAAGCAACTATCTGATCAAAAAAAAAACACAAGCAAGAATAGTGCTTGAGGCAGGTGCAGTCCGAAAGCTTAGGCTATGTGGATGCGCAATCTCAAGCAGTTCAGAAGGTGGTAGCCTAAGCCAGGGAAACAAACCGTGAATGAACCACGCACAAACAACCCACTTACCGATCCACGCAGTGTTTCTGTTCTCATATTCTTCTAATATATGTCGAGTATGTGACAAAAATTGACTCTCCTCGACTAACTCCAAAAGTAAAGCATAAAGCACTGTCCTAAATTCACAAACGTATCGAACAACCAAAACAAAAAGCCGATCGCGTAGTGCAGCACCCACGCACCAATGCGCATAATGCAATAGCACAACATTCCGTACAGATGCGTTGCCTGCCACCGTTGCAGTGCTTGAATGAATGTATCACAATTTGCACCTCACCTCACACAGATACCGCGGAAATTCCGATTCCGATTCCGATCGGCGTTCTGGTAAGGAATGGAACTGCATGTCTCAATCCCAACCAATCCGTGAAATGACCATACTCTCTTCCAACCACAGTGGTTTGCTTTTCCAGTAAGATTATCTCCTGTTGTGGCTCCGATTAGATCAGCCTTGTTCAAGTGTATTTTTTTTTGTTTGTTTGTTCGTCTCATTGTCTCATTCATAGTTCCACTTGAAAGGCGGAACGTGAAACATTCGTACTGTATTCCATCTAGATTGGTAACGAACGAAGAATACTTAACGCTGACAGAGATGCATATAATATAAATACTTTGAAATATCATCTTAAAGGACAATACATAGTTGTTAAAACAAAGAGGATAAAAGCAAGATGTGAACAAAATAGAGATGGATGATAGTAAAGGGAAGCAAAACGGAGCAAAACACATAAAATCTTCGAGATTTACAACATTAAGTGGATTTAACGTAGCGTAGCGTAAACTGAGACAACCTTAGCGGGAAATTTTAGTGAGATGGCTGCAGAGCAGAGCAGAGAGAATGTTAAAAAAAAAATAAAAACACTCGTACATCCTTAGACATTGTGTTACAATCGAGCATGTATTTAAAACAAGTAAAAAGCACTACAACAACAAACCCTGTGCTTCGGGGCATGATGAACAGCGAACAATTGCATTCGGTTAATGCATCCATTTTACTTTCACTTCCGTGTGTGTGTGTGTGTTATCGATAAACGAGAACGAATGAACTTAAAGCACAGGACGCTGTAAATTTGGCATTTCGGTCCTGAATGAAGTAGGAATGCTACATGCCAATGGTCCGGCTTAAATGCCGTAACGAGTGGACCGGAGAGCAGCTGCCGAAAGGCAAATCTGGAGAGGATACTCAATAAAACCGGCTCTTGACACATTTACACATTCCATTAGTTGCGTATGTTACATCTGAAAAAAGAAATGACCTGCAGAATCGGATCATCAAAAAAAAGAAAAAAAACAAGCTGGCAAATAAATACAAACGGCAGAACCCCTTTTCCTCCGAAAGGTTTGTGTTTTGATTCATAAAGCATTTATTAAATAATACATTTCTACACATCCGGCGTAATTTGTCTCATCATTGATTGATTCTCTATATGTACACCGTGTCTACTAAGGTCTACTATGCACAATGGTGTATGCGTTTGAATTACAAGGAGATGGGGGGTGGAAAGGGTCCTTAACGGGTACACATTACATTACACAGCTAAAAGCAGAATAAAACAAAAAAAAATATGGAAGGGACATAAGACAATGCACGGGTTGGTTTGCATTCGCTCGAACGAACTACTTTACGAATTATTAACAGCTCTAGGTATATGCAATACGATTGTAAACGTTACCTCCTAACACAATACGCTACCGGCAGCCTAATGCTGCCCTTTTTGTAGGCCCTACAATACTAAGCTGAACACAATCCATCCGAGTAGAAACAAACGAGAGAGAGAGTAAGATCTCTGCCGCATTTTTACGCCTCGGTCTTTCTCATCCTCATTCTTTCGGCTTTATTTTGTTTTGTTTTTGTTGTTGTTGTTGCTTTTTGTTAAATTAATTCTTGACTAACAATTTTACACTATCTACGCTCTACGCCCGCGCCGCGTCTTACGTCTTGCTCAAAAAGTCCTCGACAAGTGTCCTTCCTTCTCGAGGATGTTGCCTTTTTCTTCTGCCATTTGCCGTTCAGTAGTGCGCTGCGGAATGATGGGTGGGATGGTGCTTTAATACTAATATACCATCCGAAGTGGAGGTGGGGGTGTGTTGTCCTTTACTGCCGACCGGAACCGGAAAAGCGGACGCACCAAACAAGTGAGACCGGTTCCGTTCATTGCGACTATTTCGACAGTGCGCTCACTAGCGAGCCGTACATTTAAAAGTGGAAATCTGTGCATCTAACGCGCTACGTTTGAAACAGTGTGCGGGATTGTTTTTCTTCATCCTTTTCTTCGTATTTCGTAAGTAAAAAAGTTATCATTTAACGTTTGCTGGTTTCGTGTGGCATTTTTTTTTTGGCATTCAAGCTTTCCCCCAATCGCGCGCGCGCGCCCCTTAAATAAAACGCGCCTTTGCGATGGTTACGTGCGAAGAGAATATTGAATCTGTCTGGTTTATAAATTATGGTCCTTAGCATTAGCATGGTCCGTTGCGATGTGCGTGAATATGTGCGCTGGAGTGAGTGAGTAGAGGGTGAAGTTAAAAAGTGTTAAAAATAATACAACTCAAGGCATTAAAACGCATCACTGCGCAAGTGACCTGATGCTGCGCCTACACGCCCGACGTGTGTTTCGAAGGGATGGAGGGAAAAAAAACATAGATCCAAACTAAACCCTACTATATTACAGCTACAGCAGACGCAGCACGCTTCTCTCTTTTCGAGTACAACCATGACAAAGTGTCAACAACATGGTACATATGAACATACTAACTATGATACACTAGGCTAATGGTAATGGAGATAATGCTTACGGTACTACAAACAGTAAATTGCATCCACAACGCCCTTTCGCTCGTGTGACCCACTTCCGGTTTGCAATTCCATTCCATGTGCTAGAGGAGACACGCTTTTGCGCGAAAGAGAATTGCGTTTTTTGACTTTTTTGGGTGAATTATTTGTTTGTTTTATGTAACAACAACAAAAAAAAACACGTCCTTTTCTTGTGTGTGTATGTGTGTTTGCTTTTTCTTTTCCACAAAATTTGTCTGTTTTGCGGGACGTTCCGCGAAATGTAACAAAATTTCTCCAAAAAAGGCCAACCTTCGACAGCGTCGAGCTAAATGTTTCTTTTAGAGACGACGTTCCTCGTTTTGATTGCTTGCTTTCTGTTTCGATTCAATTTTGCTGTTTGGTTTTTTTTCCTTCTCTCTATTCAATCGCATACTATCGGTCACAGTTTTTCCATTTTCTCTCTCTCTTGCTCTCTCTCTGGCTGTTTGTCTTGCACGTTGCTGTGGGTGGAATGATAGTAAGTATAAGGAAACGATTACAACAACGTTGCAGCACTCCAAATACGATACAGTATTAAACAAACGAACAAAAAAAAATCGTACACTCACAACTCTTTGCTGTCTTTTTAGTAACTGGTTTTTTCTTCCTCTTCTTCTTCTTCTAACCATTACAAATTCTCTTACTACCTGCACTATGCTTATAATTTGTACCATCTGTTCACTAATAACAAATCATTCTAATGTCTTCTCGCGCAGATCACACGCATATCCAGCACATTCAGGTGCGCTGAGGTTATATGCTAATTATATGCGAACTTTAAGTATTTTATTGCTGCTTCGCTGTCAGCTGCTGCCAGTATTACATTGAACAACGGCAAAAGTGCAACCACGTACCGAACCATGGTATGTTTTGTTTGTTTGCTTGTTTCTATTAATCACTCGATTATGTCGAATCTTCGTCGTGTGTTTTGTTTTATATTTCGCAATGTTTTACATCCCACTTTTCGCTTTCATTCCGTTGCTCAACTTTCTTCTTATGCTGGCCGCGTTGTACACGTTGATACTTTTGACTACGCAAAGCTCCTTGGAACGGACTTTTTCGACTTAAACATGAAGAGTTGTTCGCAAACGACACACACGATATAAATATGTTATATATTTCGCATTATCCCGGCGGGAAAAGGGGGGAGTTTTTGGTATATTTAATCATGTTGGGATGGAGACAAACCGATGCAAATGTCCGTTTTTAAGATGTACAGATGGGTTGGCTCCGTGATGGAAAGCGCAAGCGGAAACACATAAAGTACTTTCGTATGAGTATTTTAAGGACAGTTTGCTCAACTATGCATTGGTAACATACATAAATTACACCACGAGGATCTTTTTTTCTCTCTGAAACACCGAAATGCATCGCACTTGTTCGCGTATTCGTCTTCTGTCGCGTATTCGTCGGCTTAAGCTGTTAAGTATTCGTTTTAAGTACAATGATTTTCGTGTCCACGTCTGAGAGTACAAGTACAGTTTATCAAACCTCGGTTTGTCTTAAAATATAATTTCTGCCAAATCACGCTGTAACCATACTGACTACGTGGTCTACACGTCTACGACCGGGTTGTATACGCACGAATGAAACAAAACAAAATTAAAAGTTGCTAAGTAATAATGCAATAAGAAAACACTTAGAATAGAACAAGTAGAGCAGAGCAGAAGAGCAGCAACAGATAGGGGGCAGGTGGATGCTCTGAAGAAAAAGGTAAGCAAGCATAAACCAGCAGGAGCCGGAAGCTGGAGCTGCTAGCAAGTAACGTTTAACGAACGAAAGGTAGAAATAAAAGACACAAAACAGTAACAAAAGTTTGCATACACAATACGGATGCAATCTGCCCCCTCCGTTCGAAATGAATCAAAAGCGAAGAGTTAAAAACCAAACCAGTTAAAAGGAGAACAAGACTGAAGCATGCAAGCAAGAAGCTTAAACGTGGTTTCGAGAGCCTTCCGTTCGACGTTCGAGTTGTGAGAAAACGAAACAGCAATAGGCCAGTTTCGTTCAATGGATGGTCATCCTTCGTAAAGGATTCGGAGGATAAGCATGATTTTTTTTTGTTTAAAGAAATGTAAGCTCAAATCGTTGCATTGCTCAGGGGTTGGGAAACTAAATAACGTTGCATGTGGTTTTTGTCGTTGCGGGTTTCGTCTATTAACACGATAACGACCGGTGGAGTGTGGAATTTAAATCGGTGAATATGTATATATGTTTATGCGCATGTCGGAATCGTTTCGCCCATTCTCTATCTCTTCCGTTGCGATGTCGACAATCGTCCTAACTATATTGTGCTGTGACTGTTTCCATCGTGCACAGTGGAAGCGTATACACTAGTATCCCAAAGTAGCATAAGTAAACGCACGGATTGGGTGCACGAGACCTCCCACAAGGTCCCAGGGGAGGCCGCCGCGACAACGTGCCTATTTTTTTGTTGCTACTTTTCTAATCACACACACAAACACACACACTGCGACATTGAGTACGTGAAACATGACAGCAAAACTGAGATGAGTCAAAAGGACTGCTATAGAAGGGCCCCGACCTGCTTTCCCGGGATCGCGTTATGATACTTTTATCACGCGTTATATGAATTACGGCTAACCATTAGTGGAATGAATTGACGGAGTATTTCAGCTATGTGGAGCGTCAGGAGTAGAAGGCTTTCTCGTTCTCGTATTGCTTCGACCGGATAAGGGCAACCACGGCAAGGACTATAGTGACGCGTACAGTTCGAACCGGTGGTGACGCTGGAAGTACCGCTGCAGATAGTGCTGCTCGTACGCGAACATCGGTGGAACTCGTTCCTCGCGCCGTTGGCCAGCCGGGACGCGACGACCCGGCGGCACTGGCGGTGGTAACGCCACCAGAGGCATCGCGTATCATTCGTGCAGGTTTTTGCTCAACAGCAGGTTGTTATGATGCCCGGACAGATGCCGCACCAGTTCCTGCAGCGTTTCGAAGTACAGCGTGCAGAAGCAGCACGAGTATCGCCCGCCAGCTTCCGGTGAGTTGATGATGTTCCGGTGCACCGAACAGAGATGCTTCAGCAGGTGTGCCTTCTGCTTGAACATGGCCACACACAGCCGACACGCGAACGGTTTCTCGCCCGTATGAACCCGCAGGTGCGTCTTCAGGTTCCAGGACATGCCGAACTGTTTGCCACAGTACTCGCACCGGTACTCGCGCACCGGCGTATTCCCACTGCCCAGGCCACCTCCACCTGCGCTGGCCGTCGATCCGGAACCGGAACCTGCTAGGCTGCTGGCCGCGCTACCTCCGCTACCTCCGCACTGGCCACCACCGCCGCCGCTGCTGCCTCCCGATCGGGCACTTAGAACCGCTTCCGCTTGGCTTGTCTCGAAGTTTTTCATCTGCTGTATCAACTCCGCGGGACTGGTGTCGGTGTTGGCGCTGGCCGCGTGCAAATACGGCACCGCCAGCAAATCCGCAGGGCCACCGGGTAATGCGGCCAGCGCGGCCGAGGGCCACGGATACACGAACGGTGCCACGGCCAGCTTATTGTCCGCGCTTGGTGGACGTATCCTGTTGTTGTTGTTGCTGCTCGTGTTGTTGTTGTTGTTGTTGCTGGACGAGTGGCTGTTGCCAAGGGCCGCATTGTCGGTGGGACGTGGCGTACCAGGTGATCCGGGTCTCGTATCTGTCAGAAGCAAAAAAAAAAACAACCAACCACAAGTCAAGTTAACAGTCAAGATGACAGTGCCTTGGCCACACCCAGACCCGGTGGGTCAAGGTCAAGTCAAGGACGCGTGGGGCTTTACTCACCTGGCAGGTACGTTGGTGGGGCAGATAGGAAGCATTTGCGCGTCCGCAAGTCCTCCAGGTAGCTCGGCACGAACGGGGGATTCTGTGCCGGTGAATTGTGGAATCCGGGACGCCGCTTCCGGTGCGGTGTCACGACGTAATTGTCCGGTGAACCGTGCAGTAGCTCGTGCTCGAGCGGTTTGAGCGATTCCGCGTCCGAGTGTATGTAGTACGCTTTCCGTTTGGTCCGGAACGGGTCCAAGTACCGCGAAGGGAGCAGATTCTGTGCCGGCGAAAGGACAAACGCATTCAAAACAACCCGGTTCTACCTGGATACCGTCGACGGCTACAACTTACCTTCGTCGGTGCGTTCCCTATCGTCTCGACGTCGATGTTGGCATCGTCCGAGTCGACATCCTGCTGTTGTTGCTTCACAATCGACAAATTGACCGGATCCGACGAGCTACGCCGGCGGCTACGCAATGAATCCGAAACACCACCACCGGTGGCACTGTTCGGTGTTCGACTTGTGGCCTCCTCATCCACCATGTCTCGGTCCTCCACGTCGAGCTCGAAATCATCGTCCTCTTCGGCGTCAGGATCACACCCACTACTTCCAGCACCTGCACTGTGTCTGGCCGATGGTGTCCGGGTCGTGCGGGTTATCCCTTCACCTGTTCCTTCACCTCCTCGGCTGCTGCTGGATTCACTTCGTGCTTCCCCCACCGTACTGGCACCTTCCTCGCCCGCACATGGCCCAAGTCCTCCACCACCACCACCTCCACCGCCGGAAGCACTTCCACCTCCATCGTCCTCCTCGTGGCGGTTGATCTGCTGCAGGTTGTTGTTGCTCTTGATGATGGCCTCCTCCACCTCGTCCATGTAGTCTGCGTCCTCACGATCACCCCCATCCTCGGAACTGTCCGCAGAGTGATGTTCGCGTTTGACGCTTATCTTCCGGCTTGCCGGACTACCGCTTCGCGATCCCGCCGTGTGATCCTGGCTCTTCGTGCGCCTTCGTCGATGATCGATCGCTCCGATACCCTCATTGCGGTTAATGTCCACCAATGGCTCTGACTTTTGGGATTCTGTGAATGGGGAACAAACTCGTCAAACCACATAAATCCAAAAAAACACACACACACGATGGTGATCTTACCACTGTCATTCGCACAATCGGTGTTCTTCCAAATGCTTGGCTTAATTTGAAGTAACGCTAGGAGATCTTGAAGGTGATGCACCTCGTTGGCGGGTACGTAGACCTGACCGGAGTACAGGAAGTCGAGAAGCAACCGGAAGTAGCACACCTGCACGTCCGGGAAGTACACCGTCGTTTCGCCCTCCAGCATTGGCGTTTCCTCCAGGATCATTCTAACCACGGCAAAGAGAGAGAGCATGAAATCGACCGTCACAACGAATGGTTACAGTAGCTACTTACCGTATCAAGGGACTGGCGGCTGCCAGCACCAGCTTGTGTGCCCGCACCGTCTCCTTGCCTTCGCAGATAAGCAACAGGTCTGTCGCATGCTCCCCACGGAATGCTGCACCAATTTCCTGGAGTATGCACTCACCATGTTTGCTATAGTGCAGCATCAGCATCCTAACTGTGGGCGTCGAAAAGGAAGAAAGTAGAGAGAATTCTCGTCAGGCTTCAGGTTCGTTTGACATGCAACAAAACCGGGTGGGTTGAAAAAAAATAATGAAAAACGCGCACTCCCATCCATTTCACGTGACGCTCACAGAAGATGGAGGGATTCCTGCACATTGGCGCGTTGAAATCTACGAGCCTTGGCATTTTCGCCTGTTCGCAAACATATATTTGTTTCACTCGTCTACAACGACAAGAAGTGCACCGACATCCTTTTCCCTGCTGCATGTTTTTTGGGGTTGGTTGCAGTGCAGCCCCGTTTCTATCAGCCGGAATTTCGCGCACGCGTAGACTTAAATCCTTCGTAAGGGGATGCCTGCCGAAAAAACGGTCATTGGCCATTGACGGTTGATGTGACTCAGCGCACGAATGCTGCGGGCCGCCGGTTTTTTTGGTCATCCAAGTCACAAAAACGGTCGAAGGACTTGAGGTCGAAGACGTCTGCGCGATCGTTCATTATGCAATGGATCCACCAAAGGGGAGGGAGAGGGGGGGGGGGCGGTAAAAAAAGCAAATTTACGAATGTCACACACATTCAAAATCCCCCATTCCACTCATGGCCACCACACGGAGACGGATTCGTACACACGTTGGCATTGGCCTTCCCGCGGGTTTGTTCTTTTTTTTTTTTGCTTTTGATTTTATCCTCCCTCCCTCCCTCCCACCCACCCTATGGTGACGGATTTGACGGACTCACGCGCTTCCAAAATGGCGAAAGAAAAAAAAAAGAACCAACCCTCAAAAGCTTGTGACTCTCGCCGACTCACAGAGAGACGTGACCGTGAAAACTTGACGAACGGAACTCGAACTCGCGCCACCATCGTCCTGTGGCCATTGCCATCGTAAAGGCCATCATGCTGCGTGCGAGTGTGTGTGTACCTTCGTGACACGCTTGTCCTTCGTGTCGCAGTATCGGTTCCTCACGCACGTCCGCTCGAACGGTGCGAAAATTCGAAAGTCGCTCTATAATCGACCGTTGGGACGGAAATTGTCACCAATCGGTGTGTGCTGGCTGAGGGACCAAATTGTGTGTCCTTCGACGACGAGTGCTTTCTAGCTTCTTTTTTTTTTCTTTTGCTGTTTTATCACCACCACCAGGTTCTTCCTCTCATCAGAGCGAATGCACGCTGCATCCGAAAGGGGATCGAGCTCGGGAGTCAAGTCCAAGGTCACACACCAAGGGATGGCAGAGCGAGAAGAAACGCTTTGAAGCGAGATGGCCAGATTTCGCGCACACGTGTGTGTGTGTGTGTGTCGATCTTTTCGTCAGACTGCTCACAGAGTGGGGCTTTTGGGGGCTTTTTTGTTGCTGCAGGCGATCGCAGGAGAAAAGATCATGCTTTGGAAGGATTTGGCAGACAGCGAAACTGAGACGCTAAGGAAATTCAAACCTCTCGATCAGACGGAAGGGGGTTTATTTCTTTTTTGTTGTCTGCATCATTTGCCACACACGTTTGAGGTATCATTTCTTTCCCCCCACTGAAGAAGCCTACTTTTGACCGATGCATTCGCGACTCCATCCTATTAGGACAATTCACACACCCGTAATTGATGTGTCGCGTTTCGGAACCACCACAAAAGGTGAATGCACCGGCCTGCATCTGGGTGTGGGTGGGATTTGGTGATAAAAAAAACCAAAAAAAAAACATTACCATTACCTCTGTACAGGCCCCGAATCATCGATCACCTTTTTTGGGTGTGAGAAAAAGTTTGCTCTCCCGTCCGTTGGTCCGTCGCGAATTTTCTCTTCCATCTGTTGGGTTTTAAAAAAAACGGGATGCTCGCAGCCAGCGGCAGAAAAAGCCAGCACGTTCCGCAAAATGAATCGTTCAAGGTCACACGCAGTCGGGACAGCGGGCCAACGGGCCAACGGGCCAAAAAAGAAAAAAAGGAAGAAAGGAACCCCTTCATCGGGTTTGTTCGTGTGTGCGAGAGCTGCGCCGTCTCGATTCACCCCAGACAGGACTTGGCTTGCAGGAAAGGAAATACTTTCCACAGCAGAAGAAGGCTGCTGTTGCTGGCTCGCGGGGTTCGCTTTTACTTTTGGCTTTTTTTTTTCCTGCTATGTGTGTGTGTGTGTGTGCGGCTGGTGCTTTTTTTTCTTCTCGTTTTGCTTACTTCTCTCTGTCGGTTTGTTTTGTTTTCATTCCCACCAACCGGCGGCGATCTCTGATTTCTTGCTCTGTTATTACATTTTGGCGGGTAGAGTATGATTTATTCGCGCATTTCCTCCACACACACACGCACACACACACAGGCAGCACTCATACCACCATACGCCGAGATTCGAGCGGATTAGCGAAGTGAAGTGGCCGCAAAGCAGAACGGACGGACGGACAGACGAATGGATGTCAACCCCTGCGGTGGGTAACCTATTAACCGGTTTATGCGTTCATTACACACACACACGCACACACACACACGTATGTGGTTCGATTTTCCTGCACTCTCCCTCGAAAATCTGCACACAAGCCCCCACAAGGATAATCGGTGCGATTTGATTGTCGCTTGCTAAAAAGCCACCACACCAACACACCGGAAGTGCGATTACTACACGCAAGGATGTGTCTTTCGCTTTTTTCTTTTTTTGTTTTGCCTACCTCCATATTATGCCTGCATTTCAGCTCCAACGGGCAGCAGGCTTCAGAGGCACATCTATCTTTCTCTTCCCAGCGAAGCAAATATGCAGATCAAAAGCAAGCGCACCAAGCAGAGAGAGAAAGAGAGAGAAAGAGAGAGAGAGAAAAAAACGCTTCCATTCCAAAAGCAGACCAGCAACATGTGAGCCCACCATCAACCGACTGTTGCACAACCCCCCCCCCCAGCCTCTCCACCCCACCACACCCCACCCCACCACAGCAACCCGACCAGACTTTCACGGTTTGCACAAACTTTTCAAGGTCACACATTCTCTTGCTTCTTGTCGTTCGCCACCTCTCTCTATTTCGCCTCGCATTCGGTGTATATCAAACGGCGACAGCAATAACAAAAAAAACAGACCACACTTGGCCAACATCTCAGACAGTTCCCCGAACGAAACGCGGCGCAGACTTAGAGACAGATCCCCCCTCATTCCACCCGTGTCTCTCGCACACCCCTTGGGCACTTTAGGGCACCGTCTTTTCCAATTTTCTTCTGAGCCCCCCCTCGCACGGCAGCGTTAGAGCAGCGAGCGGGTTGTTCTTGGTGAAACTCTTTCCTTTTCTTTCGTTTCGTTTTGGTCTTTCCTTTGCCAACCTCCTTCTATTCAAATCCGTTTTGCTTTCTTCCCCGCTTTCGTCGTCGTTGTTGCTTTCTTCTTATCTCGGCCGGTCTGGGACGCGCGCTCCCGATACCGGCAGATTATTTCTCGCCGATTATTTCGCCTCCCCACCGTCTGGGCTTTTTCCTTTTCCTTTTTTTCCTTGTGGTCCTTTTTTTTTTTGTTGCCCGTGTCTTTCTTTGATTCCCTCTTGTGCGCCGCCGCCCCGAGCCTATTCATCTTTGTGCTAGCGGCCCGTCGAGAATGCAGAAATAAAGTCACTTCTGGGGCTGGAGACTCGCCCGGGGACTGACTGACCAGGCCACCGCGTGTTGCGAAGGAACCGGTTTACCCTTCGCTGACATTTCTTACTTTAGCAAAAACCACCTTCCCTTCTCAAGCCTCCTGGGAAGGAGAAGAGTTGCCCTGGTTTCGTTTGTTGCCGTACCGACGTCCCCGTCCTCGTCCTCGTCCTCGTCAACGTCTTTGCTGTTGCTAGCCCTTTTTTTTTCTTTCTTCTTATCCGCCGTCTGCTCCTCTGCTCTGCTCTGCTCTGCTTCTGTGCACAATTTCTTTCCCCCGTGCGAAAATGCCACGCATCGAGGTTGTGGTGTTTTTCCCTAGCCAGACCAGTTGCGAGGAACCTTCCGATTTTAGGTGCTTTTCGGAAGCCATACCTTGGGGTCCTTGAGATCCCTGAGGTCCTTGGGGTCCTTGGGGTCTATGAGTTAACACACACACACCCACACAGCGATCAGTGATCACGATTGATCAGGCTCTTCCGGGCGTGTGCCCTTTAGCGGCTCAGATACCGATCGTAGGTCGTCTTCTCGTTTGCCCCACAAAAAAGGGCAGCTCTAATGCGATGCGAGCAGCAATTGGCTTATTTGCAAAACTCATTGAACGGCGCATCAGGAATCGCGTTTTGCCGCCCCCGAATCGAATTACGGATGCAATTGTTTCTGCATCTCATCTGCGTTCCTTCTGTTCCTTATTCGTCCGCACTCGTGATGGGAGTCGAGAGGATGGAGAAAAAAAACGGATTTAGAATTTCATGCCATTTTCGAGCGAACGAAAAGCCATCGGCTGTTGCTGCATCGAAGCGCAATCACGCCCGCCCGCGGAGTTTGCCAATGACTAAAATTGGCTTTCCAGCCGCCCAGTTCGTTCTAGTGAGTGGTGGGTGTGGGATGAGAGGGTGTGAGTGAGTGAGCACAACACGCAGCTGCGCCGGTAGCGGCAACCGCCACCGTCTAATGGCGGGGAGGATAAAAAAAAGGAAATTAAAATATCGCAACCCAAGCACAAGAAGAACGCGACGCGAAGCGCTGGAAACGATTTCGCGCGCGCAAAACCGTTGCGGAAAATCGAACCCCTTCCCGAAAAAGGGCCACATTGCATTAGGGCACGGGGTGCACGACGAACGGGAACGGGAACGGGTGTGGGTGGGTGGGTGACGTCGCAAAAGTACACCCATTAGGCATTAGTTTAGTTGAGTTCGTAGGAGGACCAACCCCACCCACTCTCGGTGCGGCACTCGATTGCGGCAACAGTAGAGCAAAAAGAAAAAACAAAAAAAAAACACAAACCCTCGCATCCCTTCGCGAAAGGGTGCGCTTGGAAAACACGTGGGAACACGCAAAAATGAGCCGCCGTTTGTTGGCACTGGCAGCGCGTTGCATACACTCCTCCGATCGGGTGTAATGGAACCGTTACGTAACGCCAAACGCCAACAAGTAACAATGAATGCTGCTGCTGCTGCTGCTGCTGCTGGGAGGGAAGCTGCAAGCGACGATCACGGTATTTTTTTGCCATGGAAAAAAAACATGTTCCCAGTCAAACGCGTATTTCAATCAATTGCATCGGTAATCGTGAAGAACCCCCCGTTGACTGGGAGAAGGAAAGTAACGTTGGTGAGCAGGAGCGTTACCGGTTTGCTTTAGCTCATGGGCAAGTGCAAATGTGCCACGAAATAATTACCGAAGCCCATACCCGTTTACCCGACCAAGGGCCTAACATTAGCATGGACGAGTGTGAACCGGATAACATGACATAAAACCACGAGCGCGTGCTCAAAGGTGTTTGGCTGTGGGTTTTTGTGCTCCTCGAGATGACTCCGAAAATCAAACGGCAAAAATGGCCTCCAAGGAACAGCAGATAATCACATATCATTTTCGCAAATCCTATTTCACAATCGTGGGTGGGATAGCCCTCCTCTTCTCGCTGGTTGATGCAATCTGGCATCGGAGGAGAAGGTTCACATCTCTTGGCACTCCGACGAGCTGAAGCCGTATTCTCGTTGGCTCTAGTGGGTGGTTGCAATGCTGCAATAAGCCCCAGAGAAGAAGCTATTCAAGCCAGTCCGTTACTAAGTCAGTGGCTCGAATCACGTTTCAGCTTGGCGTATATATAATAAACATTCTCATTGTGCTCCGTTCCTTCCTTTCACTAACCAGCACTAAACATGGCGTCGCAAATGCGCCTCGCAAGTGTGGTGGGGGTACTAGAGGGAAAGTTTTTTTTCTTACTTTGTTTTTTTTTTTGTTTTACCCACAAGCCCACCCGCCTGAACCCGGGGTGGTGAAGTGTAACAAGAAATCTCCCCGTTTCATAGTTGATTACGCCACCATTTTTGCTCACATTCCCACCATTAGAATCGATGCAGCTTTTGCAGCAGCGATCTTGTTAATGTGTGCGATCGTTGCACTAACACACCGCGATCTCTGCTCTGGCAAAACCGCGCGAACCCACTTGAGCGGTGTTGGTTTACATTTTTAGCACTGTTCAACGTCAGAATTAGCCACTTTCAGCCACTGAATGTCCAAATTCCATCAACGAATGTGACGCTGAACGCGATATGGGTTCTTGTCTTGCGCATTCATTTATTTAAAAATGAAGTTAACAAAATTTGTCTAAGGGAACTGTCATGTTGAGAAAAATCTTGCGTAGTTAAACTACCTTAGAACAGCGCTTTCAAAAAGTGAATCAACTTCAAACAACATTTCATTGACTGTTGTATAAACTTCATCTCGTTCGATTTTTCGATGGAGACGCATGGAAATTTTCGAGTAAACTAACTTTAGAACGATTTTAACCTGATCGATAGCGGACCTCAAAATCTGATTCCCATGAGTGATTTCATCGTTGAAATGACGTATAGATGATTCATATGCATATCGACTGATGCAGCACAAAGACTTGCACTCATAGCTCATGCAGTTTAGAAGGGAACCCACTCAAAAGCTTTGCCGCGATGCATCGATCGATCGATAGATCAATATTGGTGCTGTGTCGATACGATGCTAGGGATAATAAATCGATATCGGTTGATGGCATATTAGAATATTGACAATGATCTTGCAACAAACGAACATTTACTATATTCAGCATTGTCTTTGTGTGTAATGCTACATATTCTAGCTAATGATCTTTTTCGAATTAAAATAACATCTAAGGGAATGTAATAATCTCAATAATCTAAGGGAATGATAATCTCAACATTAACAGCAATGTGAGCCATATAGTAGACCTAATCATTCATTATAGATTATCTAGAAGCAATATAATAGTAGCACTGTCATTTTCAGAGCTTCGGATTAGAAAATGAATTTTGTTTCCAATACATTTGTTTAAAAAAATGGCCAATTACTTTCACTTTTTAACCTTTGAGACATAATTTTAAATCTACACATTAAACATGGCATTGAAATGCAACTTTTTGCGCGCTTATTATAACCGGCTTAGGCCGTATCGCTTTCAATATGCCAACATGTTCTATTCTGCGAAACAGGAAAGCAATATTCTTGCTGTGCGAAGGTACTATGCGTGCCCATCTACGGGGGAGAAATGAAAAGTGAAGTAAAAAAAAACAGTAGATCCACTTATGGCATGGAACCGGTTTCAAAATGAAAGTAAAAGTTGAACAGGCGAAAATAAGAAAAATAAAAAAAAAGCAAACGCAACAGAAAGCAAAAAGAACCATAGCAACTAGCCAACGAACAGCGAAACAAAAAGAAGGTCAGCAACGACAAATGACAAAGAACGAGAGCTCGACACTGGAAGGACGGTGCAGAATTAAGTTCGTTTTAAGCGAATAGAGAAGAATGGCGAGGATGAAGAAGCAAAGTAAATCGAAAGGTCCCATTAACTAAAGGAAGAGTATAAACAGCGGAAACTGTGACGCAACGAGTTCGTGTTTGTTGATTCATAAAACCCGTGCTGTAATCAGTTTGCACGACATCACAGGAGCTTATTGGGAGGACGAATCAATGCAAGGATCGTGATAAAAAATTATTCTTCGAATGTTTGGATAGCGATTTCGAAATCAAATTAGAAAAGATCAAATCAGACAATTGATAAAGGGATTAGAAATGTTTGCAGAATGTTCTCCAGCCGAGTGTTGTGTCTTTCAAAATCAAACTTGATTTATAATTGCACAATCGTAGCATATATTTGACACCCAGGCTAGGCACAAAATATGCTTCCACACCCAGAATCTAGCAGTACAAAAGCGAAGGTGGTGCAAACGATGTCGGAGAATCCAACTTTCCAACTTTCGGCCGTTGGGTCGCGTGCTCACCGAGTTCTTGTCAAAACGACACGCGGATCTCGCCTGTTCTAGACAGGAAGTAAACATTTCATCGGTGCACTTCCGGCGTTTGCATTTTTATAGCAGCCAAAATGTATTACAATTTATTTCTTTTCACCCCCTGAACAGCCAGTTTAGGTGCGCTACGAGATGGACATTTGGTGAATGATTTTCCACGCTACCCGCGAACTGTGAGCTGCGTACTGAAAAACAAACCGGAAATGCTCGGAATTTTGTCGATTGATCACTCAACATCGGCGAAAGGGCCGTTCGTCGAGTTTTATATACACGTGAGTCATCAGCTTTAGAACAGCTTAATGATTTTTTTTCTGACGAGAACAACAGGTAGTCGTGAATGAGGGAAAACATCTTACAAACGTAGCACAGAGTGGCTGAAAAAAGCAGCCGTATGTGGGCTGCTAAATTTCACTATACTACAGTTTTAAAATCTCACGATGCACGAGTACGACGAGCTTAACAATTATCGAATAAAAATGATACAATTTAAAAGCTTTTCTTTATCTAAATGCTTGCAACGTTTTTCGTAGGACGCACAAGCAGCTTTTTTTGTTCCATGATTCGGAATTGTCTCAAATAAAAATAAAGTTACTTAATGTTTAGTAGTTGAAGCAAAAAAATAAGAAATAACACAACACACTGGTGATGTTGCAGTGCATGAGTATGGAAGCTTATCCCATTATGCTATCGAACCTGAGCTGCGATGTGTGCCGCGCGTGAGTGGCGTAGTACATGCGAAAGTTCTGCTGTCAAAATGAGACAAAATGTGCGCTAGGAAGAGGGACAAACTGCTCGAACACACCTTGCAAACAAATCACACCAGTCCGGTGGTTACCTTCCCCGGACTAGTGAAGCTGTGCTAGTGAGCAGCAGCAGCGCGAGTAAGTAAAGTGAGTGCTCGAGACGATCGCCTCGAAAAGGCGAACTTGCGCGCGTGTGAGGCTTTTGCGAAACGTGTGGTCGTAGCGAAACGCTGGTATGCGCAAGAGAGTGTGGAATGGCACGGGTACGATGGCGGACGGACTCCCAAGAGAACGCCGTGATGGAAAAGAGAAAGGAAACTAAGATTACAAAACCTAACGATTGGAACCTGACCTAGCTACGGGGTGGAGGGCTGCAGAAGAAGCGCTCGGGGGTGGCGGTGCGAAAAGCGCAATTTTTTTTCTGTACTTTTCATCGCTCGTTCCTACATTCGCTCAGCGTTCTAGCAGTGAAATAGCACGCGTAAACGCTGAGAGACACGAGAGCGCATTCGAGCGCCAGTGAAGGGTCAGGATAGAAATGGTTGCTTTTTGTTTGTTTGTTACTAGTACCCGTCATTGCTGTCATTAGTAACCGAATGATGAAGGTGTGCAAGGGAAAGATCATTCGCACGGAACAGAATCAGTCGCCACCACCTTCACTCTAGAGCGCCACAGGCATGAAAACAAGTGGAATAAGAAAACCAATGAAAATGTTCCTCCGCTCATACGGGCGCACTCGGACTGACGAGTTCGCGATGAAAATTTGGAAAGTGTGCAATTTTCATTTATTCGGCACCTATTTCCGGAATTACGGTGCAATAAACACATGCAACAGATGTCGTTTCACGAGTTTTTTTTTGTTTTTCACACCAACCGCAACTGTAGGAAATACGTCTATAATTACGATAATTTATGCTAATACACCCGACTATCCGACGCTCGGTACTATTAGTTACACCTACCTCCAAGCATTTAAATACCGCTTTTCGTAGTCCGGTCACAGCGTTGAAATGTAGCAAATCTGTACAGCACGTCAGTCGCTCAAGATGCCCGGGATAACATTTAACTCCCTGACTTGTTGAGCGTTCCGGTGATAGTCGGCAGGATCCTTTCCTTGTAGTATCTGCTATGCAGAAGCGCTTTCCTATGCACCCAAGCGGTGGAATGTTCTTTTCTACGAGATTTTTGCGACACTATGCGCAATATTTGCACGTTATCTTTGGCTTTATGTGCCTGTTCCTACGCGTTTAGAGCTTGTACGCAGCATAGGAAGGAATGTGATTACTCTTCCCGATCGACAGATCAACACGTCCTTTAATTTTGGTGGAGTAATGTATGACTTACTTAAGAAGCTTGCGATCGCTTAGCATCTGCAAAACGAACTTATGCACCGCGTTCTGATCGGAAGACATTGGTTTTGGAACTGCAAGCAAAAAAAAAACACACAAGAAGAGAACAAAATAAATTATACGATCGAGTTGGGTTTGCCTGCGGAAATGCTGTAACATGTACTGATGTTGATTGCAATGATGATCAAAGAGGGATGCGATATACCATTTCATTCTTTACGGTTTCCCACTTTTTGCAACCCATTCTCAAGCTTTTCCAAAAATGTACAAACTAGAAGAAGTATATGAATGATCAATTATTGCCAAAATATTAAAGGGTACATGGTTGAACATTTATTGCTATTATCTCAGCAAATAGCGACTAGAAAATTACATTAAAAAGTATCTATCGTCCACCGACGATCAGTTGTATAGATGGAAAAGGGAAAACTATCTAATTCGCTCTACAGGGGTGGCATTGCCCATATGTAACTTCATTGTCTGTGTCTAGTGGGGTGGAAAATTGTTCTTCAAAAGCGCTTGTAGCACAAAGAATCTGGTTCAACAGTTCAACAGTGGCGTCAACAGGCCCTTGTTTGGATTGGGAACAGAGTGATAGATTTTTCGCGGCATCCAAATTGGCATGCAACATCCCCAGTTTCTCTCATATCTGACTTTTTTCGTGTGCCTTTTGCATAAAATGTCGATCATCCGCCGATTAGAGAGAAGATGTATTACGCCAAGGGAACGTGAGTAATAAAACGAACAATAATAATTTCAGCTCAGTTCATTTGTTTCATTGTTTGCCCGATGGGTGTGCGAGCGTGGGCTTAGAGACCTTCTACGGGCACACATAGAGGCACACGAGCACACTTAAATGCTGCCAGCATTGATTCTGGTGACAGTAGAATGCCAGTAGAAGCGGCATTAGCTTCCGTTTGGGTGCGGTAGGTAATGTTGCAGTATTTTTGAGGCCGATCTTCCCGAGCACGGGAAAAATAGACAATCTGCACCAGAGCAATTTAACAATCGAGCGCGTTACGTAACACATTCGTTGCCTCTTTGCCCGTGATCAACTACTCCACTGCTGGCAATCGATTGAATGTAACTACACTTTCTAACGAATTGTTAGGCTGCCTTTAACAAAAAAAACAAGAACACGCAACTACACAACGGAAATGAAACGTAGTTGCTAATACGCTTTCGCATTGAGGAAAAGCCTTCGCGAACGACCTTTGCTCGATGTTGCAAAGCATTTTCAGGGTTTTCAGTGTAAAGTTCTACTGCCTCGATTGCCAGCAGTCAATTGAGAAGTTTAGTAACATACTACCAGAGCTCTGTGAAACATTGCTAATATTTTGAAGAAACTAAGATTTTGAACAAACTAAGATTTTGAAGAAACTTTAACACACTCAGATATATTGTTATATAGTTCCAGTAAACCATATTTTTAATATTGGATACCTGAGCAAAGGATGTTGATACCATTTGATGTGAAGTAACAATACCTTGAAACGATTGCGGTGGTCTTTGCACATGATAAACTTCTCATAGAAGTCTTTTGTCAGCGGGTTTGGAGCATTTTTTAAGCACAACTTCAATGCCATTGATATATTCACATAACGAGCGTACAACAACTGTAATGTCGTGCGAGCAGCATACTTATCGCTCTACATGATCGCACCGACCATCCACCTGTTTCTATTTTCGGACATCTTGGCTGATTTATTGCGATAAGAAACGAACCGAACCGAATCGTTCTTAGGTGGAGAAGAAAGCAGCCAACCCACCCCTAGCCAATCAGTGGATTCGTTCCGTTTTCGTTCACTTTCACGACCACTCTAGCGCGTGCGTTTTTTTATCAACTCGAGACATGCTGGAATTTCGGAACACACGTACAGCTGTAAAGACCGCATTT
Organism: Anopheles nili; assembly: GCF_943737925.1. Taxonomy (NCBI): domain Eukaryota; kingdom Metazoa; phylum Arthropoda; class Insecta; order Diptera; family Culicidae; genus Anopheles; species Anopheles nili. The sequence goes on along the minus strand of NC_071292.1, from coordinate 40,232,532 downwards.
CCATTGTTTCGGGTCGCCCATTTCTCAGATAGCTGATAACAAACATCCAATCTACGCTAGCGCCAACCAGATAACGAGTGCAGAGAGTCTCCCGAACAGCTTCAGGTGAATTATTTGCGGGTCGGTTGAAATTGATTTTGTTCTAAGCAATTCGAGATTAGCGCTTGAAATGGGGTTGATTTTGAGTCTCGAATTTTGAAGCGTATTTATGAGTGCGTTGAAAAGCAGTTTGAACCAACAACCAAAAGCCTCAAAACGGTAGACAACAAAATCATGACTACACAAATGACGGCTTGTATTATCCAATGCGTGCACGCGATTCGGTTCAAGCCTCATGTAATCGATACATGCTCTGGGGTGTCATCGTTTGAGGAAGTCTTCTCGGAATGTTTTTGCGACATTCTCGTTTACGGTTTCTTGTGGAAACGGTGGCGATAGGAAAACGCAACGTTGAACACGTACTTTTTGTCCGGGGAGGAACTTCGAACTGCCAAAGCTTTACCCCGTTTTTCTTTGACGCCACGCCACGTGTTTCGTTGAGCGTTATGCAACAACAATAACAACAACAAAACAATCAATTTTCAACAATGATCAAGCCAAGTTTGACGCTCACGTTTCTTAAATACTTTTGCTGTGTCGTGTTTTTTCGATTAAATTGTTCACAAATCTTGTGTTTTCACGCAAGTTCAAAACGCATTCATACGCCCATCTGTTTGGGGATTGTTTGCTTAAAAATAATGAATTCGCTTTAATCCCTACAAATTTGACCCGGAAAAGGTGATAGTTTATCGCACGGATTGATACACATTGGCGCGTGGTTCGACACAAACGTGCTGCAATTGTGAATTCCATGCTCTACAAAACAAAACCAGCCTGTGGAGCTTCGATAGCAACGTTCCTTTTCAGCTGAAAGCTCGTAGAAGCAGAAAAATGCCCACTTCCCTGCTTCAGAAACAACGCAAGCGGAGATCCTGTCACTGAGAGCAAAACAACATTACTTTAGAAATCAAGGCCACTAAGGGCCAGCTTAGGAAATGATCTGTGCTGGGTGAACAGAACCAGCCTGACCTAGCTATGCGGCAAAGCGATGGTGAACAGCATCGATCAATGAAAACCTTTGTTTTGCCTGCTGCAAGATGCATCACAGGGTGAGTGAATGTCGATGTACATTAATATCCGCGCTCCGGCTCGTGCAAGTACGTGCGCTGTACGAAATCCAGCAAAAAACATTCACGGAACGAATCGTGATTTGACGCCGCAATCGCGCGCCTTTATCCACCGGTTTGATCTTATCCATTCCGCTTACTTGGGGAGCGTTCGGCGCCGTAATTTTTTTACGTAGTGCTATGGAAGGGCAAAGATGATCGTGATGCTTCCTTCAGAGTCCGGTAGTAATTCCTACAGCTGCCTGCAGCCCTACAGGCCGATGATGTATGCCAAGTAACGCGAGAGGCGTTACTAATACAGTGCACTGCCGCTGGGGGAGTGTAATGATGATGCAATCGTTCTATGGAGGAACACTAACCGTCAATCTTGAAACCTTCTTCTGGTGCACGACGTGTTTTCAATGTTTTTTTTTCATAGAGAATAATGCATTGTTTCATCGAAGAATCAGTCGCATCCTACATGACGTTCTGGTTGATATACATATTCTACTAAATCACCATCAATCGTTCCAAATAATGTCAGTAGCTTACTAGGAACTTACTAATGGATGATTGAATCTTCAAATCGATACTCTACGATACGAAATCGATGGACTGAAATATCCAAAGGGATAACTAATTCTTAGTTAACCAAAACCATTTCAAAAAACAAACTGAAGACTAAACCAAAAATATTCTAAATAATATAAATGCGGACAAATTTAGCATGAACTCAAATGATCGATCTACAATAAACCGAAATTAAAGTTGAGCTACAGCAGCCCCTTTCAAGATACCCTCAAACCACTTTTTTGAAGCTGCCCTTCCGAGTTTGCACAAGGCGAGACGGCGCACATAGGCTTATCGCACTCACGTTTGATAGCGCGATTATTTAAAGGTAAATACATTTCACCTTGCAGCTTAATGCTGATTGCCCTTAAACTTTCGCTTTTTTAACAAAATGAAAGGAACGTACTTGTGTGCTTTATTGCCCAATTGCCCATGTACGTTGAATGTCGCTATAAGTATTGGTTGGGCGGCCGATTGATGAAATGTTTATGGTGCACGAGGTGTTAACAACATGCAAAAGCTACATTTGCACGTCGTTTTCTACCACCGTACCTATGACCGTTGTTACATTTTACAGTCACAGTAAATGGCAACGAAAATTTTACTTTTTTCGATCATTATGACCATCCGACCAAAGCCAACCTGCAATAGAAAAGATGCACACTAACACACATTGAAACACGGCCGGTGTATCGAAGGTCTGATGAGCGCGGTGGGAAGCGCTGGTGAAAAATGTTCAAAAATACACGCACACTCTCATTTCACACGCGCCACAAACGCTCATCAACCAGTTTTAAGGGTAATCTGTCACATGAGGTTTTGTCACTTTTCACTATCTTTCAAGGTAATGCTAGGGGCGCGTTTTAGGGTTGTTGTTTTGTTTGCCCGCACGCTACGCAATTTGCTTTTTTAAAGCGAGCGGAGTTTGGAACTGTGCTGAATGAACTATGTATGTTTGAACTGATTTGAACACGATTGCAATGGATTTAAAATGTTCGGGTGTTCCTGTAAGCGCGGTAGCTAGAGCGATGTACATTTGTTATCTAGTTATACTTTGTTTCAAAGTATATATGAACATTTGCAGTACACTACGTAAACTATAAAGCTGTTTGAACATGCCAAACACTTTCTTAAACACTTATTAAACGTGTTTTTGTTGTTATTTACCTCACCGAAAAGCTCATAGCTAAGAAAACACTATAGATACTTGAGTTTTAGAGCGAGTTGAAAAGAGTTCCTTGGCATCCTGCGGTCGGTCGATGGCAAATATTTTCAATCACCTTGGAACGTCATCATGAAAAAGGCTTTAAGCATAGAACAGAAGTTCAGGCAGCATAAAACCGAGACATCTCAAGGTTTTTTTTTCAAATATCCGAATTCAAATGAAAACTTGGTTTGATAGGTTTGATTTAGTTCGTCCTAACACATTGAAACACTCTCTTTTATCCTCTTCCTCAGTAGCTTGATGTTTATGATAATTGCTCGTTAAATAGGTAAAAGCATGCAAACAAAACTATGAAAAATTAACTGAATTGATCCATCCCCCATTCTATTCTGTCTATTCTCCTATTTCTCTACGCAAGCTATTTGAATTCAAAATCAGAATGAAAATGCTACGCAATAATTTTTTATTAAATGTTTTCAGCTCACTTTTATGTGAGAAAAACAATTCGATTTATCACTGATTTGAAAAGGTAGCACAGCTTAGAAAAAAGCACTAGAAAGTAGCACGAAATTGCATCATGCTTCTCTTTCCACTCGGCGCTGTTTGCTTTGTTTCGTTTTAGCTACTCAAGCACTGTATTTCAATCGTGTGTGAACGCGCATTCGACCTAAATTCCCCAAATTGTGCATGCCATATGCTGTGTCACCTTCTTTTCGATCCATTGCACCAGCTGCCTGCACATGAGTGACGTATCTGTCGAGTTGAACCTACGAACCTTCGCTGAAGCCAGTGCTATTTGCGCTCCAATGCAACTCTCCTCTAATCGAAGCGCCATTGGACACACAAACACACACGTAATCACACGCAAACACACGCGCATACACACGTGCACTCGAACGACAATCGCTCGTTCTGGCGAAATGCAGAAATATGTCCTCAGCTAGTCTCAGCGATCGTGTGATCAGCATGTTTTTCTTCGCCTTTCTCGAAACCATTCTTTCACACATTTATTAGCAAGTGGACGAATGTCGACATAAACCACGACTTTGCCAGCTAGACAAGCAAGGCTCGGTTCATGTGCTTTGATCGTGTCTCGATCATGCAACTGCTTCTTCTCAAACTAGGGCATTAGAATCATCCGATGAGCATTCGTTCGCAACGGAACTGACAGAGTGATGGAGTATCGCACTATTTGTAATTTAATTACTGCATTCTTGTGGATATAGCGACACATACAATTTCCACAGAATTATAACATGATCGTACACCCGTCAAGGTTAATGTACTCCTTCACGCTTTTGCATTTCTTCAAGGAATTAAACATTTTTTTAAATCAATCTTTATGGCTCGCATTTGGTCTACGCGGGGTCACGTGACAATTCGCGAAAACCATCAACCATGCTGAACTAATTTTAACATAAACGGCTTTCGCCGTAGGTCATCCACCAATAGGAGTGCCCGACCCGGGAGTTTGCTGACGTGTCGATTTTCGATTCCATATTCCTTCAAACAACAACCGTCACCAACGCTTTAGAGACTGACCACGGAAAGGTACCGAATGATTGATTACGACTGCTATTTTATGGCCCCGTTTTGTGTTGGTGTGGCAAGCGATCTCTGTGTGCGCTTGATTCATGTGTGCAATATTTTGCAAGCTCACCTTAAATTTCTCCAAACGAGTTTCGAACGAGTTTATGCAGAACTCGCTGCGTGGTGCATGGTCTATGTCCAGTAAGAATCGGTATGTACTAATTTGGAAACCAACATTGCAATCGCACGATAATAGCTTGAAAAGGTTCATCATTTACTATCATGGGTGTATATGATCGTATGATCAAGAACCAATAACTACATTACAAACAACAGACTAACAATCAACGTAAAATGAATTATTTCATTTCCCTCGCATGTCAAGAACAAACGATGACGCTAAAGAGTTTGCAGACGAAGACAAAACGAACGGCCGGGTTTTAGATTCAAAAGTTGAAAAACTTGCGCATACTCGTGTTCACCTGCGTCGCGAAATTGATGACGCCAGAAGATTGTATGCCCTCTGTCCATTTACCTCGAGCGTGATGTGGAATACTTGCGACTTGCGGTAAATGCAGGGAACGCGTATTCTGATGTTCGTCTACCGGCACCGGCAAAAAGTGACCAGCTTTGCCCCGATCTCCATCAAATGATCATGCTACTTGTTGCTGACGGTTTGCACATACTCAATACCCATCTATTCGTGTTGCAGAGAGACACGTGGTGGTGTTACCAAACTGTGGCCTCGTCTGGCGGCGAGAATCCGTCACCAGTTATAATTTATAATTATATCATTTATTTTTGCGTACAAAATCATACCTCCATCTGCCCTAGCGACGGTGAGTGTGTGGCTAACGTAATCTGTCATTGGTAAAAATGAAGTGCATCGGTTCTGCTGGTCGACTGGTCGTTCTCTTCCACGATCGTACCCCCCAAAATGACATAAATCACACCCCACGGCGAATGCAAACTGCGATCTCTCAGGACGCCCGACACACGCACACAGGACGATAATATTGGTCAATTTCTTTTGGCCCGACGATCAGCAGTCGGGTGCGCATATGTGCAAGGGTTTTGCTTTTTTCTTTAACTTATTCGCCTGCCGCTTGCACTTTGGCACCGATAGAGCCGATCTTAGGCTGTGGACAATTTGTGAAGTTTAATTTTAATTATTAATAATGGGACAGACGCACGGTGGTCACACACGACAAGGGATCGGTATTTGGCTCATGTCACACCGGCACATTTGGCCTGCTGTCGGTTGCACAGCTTCCTCATTCGTTTGTTCGAATGTTGCTTTTGTTTAAAGGATACCATAAGGAATTTTTGGGCGACGTTTCATTACGCCATTTGCCTCGATTTAGCACGAGATTTAGCTCTGTCGCCATTACCAGAAAAATTTACCATCAAAAACAAACTGTATTGTATATGTTTTCGAAGAAATCACCACATGAAGTCCAACTGAAGTTTCTTCTCTTAGTAAAATTTCAGGTTCTTGGAAATGTAACAGAAGTGATCCCTATGCCTGTAGATTCGTGGACCTCATTCGACATAAAAAACGAACGTAAACGAATGATTTCGACATTAACACAAGTTGAGGTACAGTGAGGCAAGTCAAATGTATATCCTCGTCGAATTAAATATCCTCAAATGCCAGCTCAAAGGAGGCTCCAGCCTCGGTGAAAGTGAGAGTGAAATGAAAAGGCCAAATACTCCAAGAGCTATGCTGTCTTATCCGCGATCCACAGCTGAAACCTGGCAAATATGGAACCGAAACAAAAACGCACACTTCCACGCGTGGTGCTCTCTCATTCTCGCATAAGCTGCAGGTTGCCCTAGAAGGAAACGCATACGGGCGCCCTTGGAGCATCTTGCAGCGGGCGTTCGTAAAATGAGGCAATCATTTTCAGTGAAATGAGGAAACAAAATGCGGAGACAAAATGCACTCGAGAACAAGACAAGCAAGGCTAGAGACAATCACTCGATGAGCGATGGCATCAACCGGAAACCGAGTGTTCCGAGTTCTTGGCTATAAATACTTGTTCATAAAGAAAAACAGAAAAAAGAGTAACGAAAAACTAAGGCAGAGTGGAAAACAAAAACAAAAAAAAACTAGACAGTACATGCAAGCGGGTTTCGAACGCAAAAGGCAGCATATCATCTCGAAACGGGCCAAATGGAGTCAACTAAATGCGGTTTAACCTAGTTGAGTCGACACGTTGACCCCCGCTTCCTTAGCGGCGCTTCCTCCCACCACCCACAACGATGCTTCGATTTCAAATGCAACGGCTGGGCCAATGCGCCATGGATGGGAGGCAGAGAGAGACAGAGAGAGAGAGAGAGAGTGATGGTTCGCCCTAAGGGTGCACAGATCGCACCGATCGCGCAATAGTGCACACGGTCGGTCGAAGCGGTCGCGGAGTGTCGCGATCATTCACGCGAGACCACGATCGACAAAATGTGCGGTGAAAGGAGGAAGTGAGAGCAGGAGAGTGTGGAAGCATATTATGGCAAATGTGACTCAATCCGCTGGCCACGCGCGCGCGTGTGTGTGTGTTGGAGGGAGGGAGCGAGGAAGGCAGGGAGTCACACACGTGGGGCACGATGCGAACAAGGGCAACATGAGGGAGAGGAAAATGGCGTGGCGACAGAGCCACATTGGGTGGGCGAAAGAAGAGGTCTAGTGGGGTGGAAAGAGGGGCATCCCCAACCCCACCACCCCCGTTTAGGTAGGACGAAGAGCAAGAAGTGGAAAGACGATGGGATAGTGGGGGAAAGATCAAGGTACTTTTACACTGTAGCGCCAAGATCCATATGAAATTTATGCTCGTTGCATAATCGCTTCACTTTCGATTCATCAGCTTTACACCACATGGCCACAAGCAAGGGATCCCACGCTGGGGAGAGCGGGTGTCCATTCGCATGCGGTTGTATAGGTGTGTTGTAAGCGTGTGGCCATGCCTCAACACAGCCAAACTGGCACGCACGGCTTCTTGGTGGTGAACTCGTTGGGTCGAGTGGGACATTTCAAGTTGCTGCTTACCATCCGTTCTTATGCTTATGCTTCGTTGCTTATGCTTGGTGCGTTTTGGTGTGTATGTTCGGAGTCTTCATGGAAGGCGAACTTTCGAAGGTATCAACATACCGTCCGTTTTACATAATGTCACTGGGATTCATTTACCGCGTGGTGTTGAAGCATCTGTTCTACGTTGATAACAATAGTGTAGATCCGAGAGAGAGAGAGAGAGAGAGAGAGAGAGAGAGAGAGAGAGGTGCAAATGTCGACCACTTTCTTCGTGTGTGCCCGTACATTGGTTCTCGGCAAACCTAATCAAACTGAAGCTGACCTACTAAACTTTTTCCGATAAGGCATTCATCAACCGTCGATTCCAGAGAGCGCTGCCTATTGATGCTATTTGCACGGCTGCTTCAAGCAGTGGAGCAGTTAAGACTGTATCAAGTCTAGTTTGTTCGATAACTGCCATTCGAAAGTGTTACAAATTACCTTCCTCTTGCTGCACACGGACACACTAATCAAACGGACTAACCTTTGCACCGACAGACGCTCAACTGCTGCACTGTTTCGATCATCAAACGATCGTTTTTCTTCCATGATCATAGCGCAAGAATTCGCAACATCACACCATGCCGAGGAGTTTCAATGCTCACGATGGCACAAGACCTGGAACCTGGGAGGCAGCTTATTATGACAGCGAGTGAAGAGCGTTGACGATGATGCGCCACAGAGCAAAGCGACGATCAGTTGACAGTCCTTCGGATGGCTACGGGCGACTCCGGAGATGGTAGGTTGCATAATTTGCGGCCGGTTTTTGACAGCAGACACTTTCACCTCCACACGCCACCCAGACGGGTGTTATTTCACCTCTTCCAACTGGCCGACTAAGGGGAGCATCGCACGGAAAGTGTATCTCTTTGCCATCTTCGCAGAGCGTAATGGGATCGTGAGAAGAAACCCACAGCCACTGTGGCGATGGCAATTTTGTGCCTTTCGAAGTTTTGATTGCAGTGTAAAGGCGAATCTCAGCACTGTCGCTTCGCGTAACAAATTTGTTCTTTGCATGAGCATGGAATTTTGTGCTTTCAAAAGATCCGGACGAACTCGTGAAAAGCCGTAACACGCTCATTTTGCTGAACACATCGGCAGGAAATTCATTTTCGTATTCATGGGCAAACTGTCACGTGGCAAAAGACTCACAAAACCCACGAGCTGCCCGTTCGCTTCCTTGTTATATTTTCCTCCACTTACCCCACCAGAAAGGCCTTGATAATACGAGCCATTTTCACCTCAACTGGCCTCCAAAAAAGAAAAAAAAAAGAAAAGGCAGCACGGGTTCGTCTCGGTTGACGCAACGAGTGACACATTTTGGTTGCCGGCCCAAGTACACGCACGCCTGAGCTTCTTCCCGCAAACGCATTGAAACAGCATAGAGGCGAGGCGCAGCTGGAGGCGCATGCGCAACCGGAATGCATAATGATCGATATCCAAGGTCAACCGTGGCCTCACGGACTTTGCGTGACCACCTAACACCTAGCCGGCTGCCTGAGGTATGAACTTCCAGCGTATCTAGAGCAGTGTGCTTGTGCAACACCGTCGTGCAACATACATGCTATGATACGAGATAAGCCACTTGGGTACGCTGGCCAACACGTCAAGATAATGCGCGATCGAGCTAATTACTAGGCGTTTTGGGAAGAGCTAGAGCAAAGCATAACCCACCCAACCAACAGAAGATGCCACACGATTCGGAAGGATGGTGCTTTCTAGGTGGTGATTTGGTGGTGTTCTCGTCTCTACACACCTCGAAAGATTGCGTTTAGGGCGTCCAAGGCCACTGGGGCGTCTGCTGCTGTCATCAAACATCATCACCGTATCAGCCTACGTCGTCTGGTTGCGACATATCTACTACCCCAAAAGTCGTGATTATGCTCTCGGTTTCATTCCCATTTACTAGCGCCCTGTGCGGGGCCTAAACTATTTGTTAACCTTTTTTCCGTGGTCGGTTTGTTTCCGCTTATCAAGCGCGCCCTTTCGTCGGCTAAGAAGCACGGGTGGAAAACGGAAACGCAACTAGGCTATAGGCGCATTCCGGCGCGCATTTTCACCGCCTATCAATGATTAGCCATGGAGCGATTTCCCAATCACGTTCCACTCAGGGCCACCAGAGGGCCCTGTCGTCCGTGTGTGCGTATGTGTCGGTGTGCGTTGTGCGTCCAAAAGAAAGAATAGTAATTGACCTTCGGTGGTAAACAAAACCGACACGTAAAAAAAAAGAAACATAACAAAACCACCCCTTTTTGTCGCCAAGCCAAGGGAGCGCCAAATGATCGGCGTTTGGGATGGTTGGATTGGACCCCGATTTTGAAGGGTCCCTCCACCCCCCACTCCCCCTTCCGTGATTGTTTGTCGAAGTGTTTGTCGAACCCATACATGCACGAATCCTTTGAGCGTCGGTGGAATGTCGAAGGTAACGAAAATACGTGTCTCGAACGAACGCACGCACGCACGCACGATCGCACGCAGCTGGTGTCGCCGGATATTCGACGATGACATTGGAACCGGGCAGGTTGTTACGACACTTTGCATGCGTGCGTGCGTGCGTGCTCGTGTCACCACGCGTTCGCTTGTGTAAGTGCGCGTGATAGTTCGATAAGCGCCACAGCCAGTTCGATCACTGAGATACGCGCACTATCTGGTGGGGGGAAAAAGGGGTGCGAAAACACCCAACCAAGTCCCCCCAACCACCCTTTTACCCTTACTTTCTCTGGTGAACCCTCTTTCGAGGCAATGCCGAATTACATCGCTGGCTAGCAAGGTCGACGTTGTTGGTTTACCAATTAACGCTTGCTCCAGGTGTATCGAATAGCTGGAGTAGAGAACAACCGAGCTGATTTCCAACGAAATTCGGGAACCTCCGCGTTGCGTCAAACACTCACGAAGGCACACGATCATTGCATCATGAGATGCAGTACGCTCGAACGAAATGTGAGTGAAAGTACGTGCTCCAAAATTTCACCCACATTTGCGACGTTGCGTAGCGTGGAACCCCACCGAAATGCCAACACCACCAGATTGCCAGACGTCGACGATGATTACGTGCCTGTGTCGGAGTCGGAGGGGAACTTATGCAATCGGGTCCGATCGTCGATCTTTCACTGTTTGCGGGAGTGAGCTGATGAAAGCGAAAGTCGCATCATCGCGCATCACAGTGACACATTGACGAGAACGAACGAAACGAACGAACGCACGCACGCATACCAACCCACCGTGCGAGAGGTGCTTCGGAAGCTCGCAGCCGTCACGATCTGCACATACGCGGGTCTCGCTCTCTCTCGTTGTCTCCCCATCCACCCCCACAACCTACCGCACATGAAAAGGTTCTCCGAGGTCCGATTATGTTTGGCCCGGTTTTATTTCGTTGCTCCATCCGTTCCGTTCCGTTCCGTTCCGTTCGGTTTGCACTTTGTTTCGTCCGGTCTCGCGCTCTTCCCACCGCCCGATTGCGTGGCCCACACGTTTCCAACGCCGGGGGTTTGCGGTGAAAGTGGCTTAGCGAAGGTTAAACTAGAGCCGTGCGCGCGCTCACTTCGAAGCGAACTTTCCGAAACTTTCAACTAGTGCCACGGATGGGCCACCACCTTTTGCTTAACCTTCTTGTGGCGTGCGCGCGTGAGCAACCCAAACTGTGCTCTGGCCCAGTCACGGTTAGCGTAACGCTGGCCGTACTGCTGTGGACTATCGATCGCAACGAACCGATCTTCCGGTCCGGTTACGACGACGCCTTTGGCCATCAGCGCGCGGTCTACTAAACACACTCTACTTGTTTCGTTCTTTTTTCTTTGTAACAAACTCATCGAACTCGTTGAGAGCGAGCGAGAACTCCAAGCCGAGTGCACGGCAATTCGAACGATTTGAAGCTTTGAATCATCTCCAATAAATCGATCATATAAATCAATCGCTTGGCATGCATGATGCTTCGCAAAAGCGAAAGCGATTGCACTTTCCGCCATTTCCTTTAGAAAAAATAACCCACACCGTTACTGAGAGATATGCAGAGGGAACTCTGCGTCTGTCCTGCGGCTATACAGCTTAACATTAGATAATCACACGCCTCCAGATTTTCTCCTTTCCCCTAAGGACTGCTCCGGGACGGACTGTCGTGTGTTGGTGTCGTACCCTCCTCCCGAGTTAGGGCACATTATTTATCAGGCATTTTCTCATTTCATTCGCTTCATCAAACATAGGATGTCCTCTAAACGCATCCCGACTTGCGTGTGTTAGTGCCACCATGCCACCTCGTTTGGTGGAACAGCAACACCGAGAAGGGTGTCCCTGTGGCATGAAAGGGAAAAGGGACGAATGCAAACCCCGATGCCAAGGGGGTGTGGTGTGCAGCGAGAACAAAATTGCATCCCTACTTTTTTCGCTTGCTCTCCTTTCGCCTTATATTCTCCCTACATTTGGGCAACAACAGCACACACACACACACACATGCACACGTGCACATGCACGCCAACGTATACGCTGTGAAGTATGAAATCTAATGCAGAGGAAATCCCCGAGTGGAAAGTATTCTGCATTTTGCGAAGGGAACGAAAATACCAGCTCTAAGCATCAGCAAATGCCTCTAAAGCCGGGGCGCAGCAGGGCGTTTGCTTTCAACGAGGGTTGGAACGATAATAAATGTTGAAAGAAGCAAAAGAAGAAGAAAAGCGAACCAATGTCATGCCAATGAAAATGGTTCAATCGTAAGGACGATTCAAAACTCGCAGGCTCGCAACTAATGAGCAAAAACGGGAGCCTTACCGAGATATGCCTTCGAACCAAGCAAATATCAGTCGTCATATTAGCACCGAACAATTGAAGTTGATCGGAATTAAATGTTCAAGGTAATGTGGCCAATGTGAACCAAACAACAGCGGCCAGGATCCACAAGTGCAAGAATGGAAGCGACGTTGTCAGAAAAAATACATTTTTGAGCGCTTGTCGCTTGTTTGGTTGAGATTTGTGGTGAAAGATAGAAAAATTAACTAAAGAAATAAACAAATAAAAACGCAGCCCCATCGTTGCCACAGGTAGCCACCGTCTTTGCCGACTTTCGAAACGCTCAAGGACACCTGTCAGGCTCGGTTGGTAGCTGTTTTGATAGTGGATTCATTTTTCGTTCGATTTTTCCCGCCGCTTTCCATGAAAACGGTTGCCCTTGGAGTTTTTTTTTGACTGTATGACTGGTAACGATTCTTAGCCTCTAGAAATGCAGCTGAATGTGCTTTTTGGGTAAGGGCCTCATGAAGACGGTCATTCTAAGCTACTTCAACGCAATAATTACGATTTTAAGCGTTAGCTCGTCGATATATCACAAACAAGCTTCCTTTTTTTGCGAGTGTGGCATTTATCGTCATTTTACAATTAATACCATTTCCCAAAGCCAGTTCATGGCCCTTGATGGATACATGCGATTCGTTTACAATTTACCGCGCGCAGAAATAAGAAACCTCTCAATACACACTCCTAACGGTAAAACAAATGTAAATACTCGTTCAATGACATTTAGTGCAAACAAAATAGAAGATCCACAAAACGATACTCCACGAGCGTTACTCTACTCGTGTGCATGGCCGTTGGGGTTATATAATATGCATTCGAGCAAGATGGATGGACGGTGAATCTCTTTCTCCCGCGAAAGGAAATGGAGTGGATGTAACAGCAAATGAAAGTACAAAAGAGACGATACGCGAACAATGGCTCCCGTCCCGCATGTAAATCGGCACCGTCGCCTGCCCGGTTGTAGGCACACATCACAACGAACACAATGAGAGGGAAACCGGAAACAGTTCCTAATCGCAAATCGCAATTGCGAACACTTTTGCTTTTGCTTGCGACACTTCTAATCAAAACGCGTGCACGATGGCGATGGTCCATTTCCATTAAAAACGTTTAAATTAGTGCCTTACAACTGCTGGAACACTAGCAGTTGCTGTAGTCTGGAAAAACTCTGTCGATATTTCATGCACTCTTCCGATCGTCAGTAAACGTTTGCTTCTTTCGGAGGAAATCTCGGGGAAAGCATCCGTTGCATGTATTGTCCGTTAGACACACGCTTCGCGGCACATACACTGATCAAGCAAGCAAACCCTTTACCAGCATCAAACGCCTGCTTTGCTTCGAGCGGGGTCTTGAGGCCCTTTTGCACTCACTCATTCGCGTTTTCTGCACGTCACCCCACCCGTAGCCTCTGTCGTACCCACGTATTTTCCCCCGTGTTGCGAATTTTCACGTTCGGGGTTAGGACGCGATTTCGCGCGCGTATTGCACCTTTTCTCGTTTATTCTCTCACCGCTTCCGTAATCCGTCTCACTTGCATGCGCTAGCTCTAGTTTCTTTTTTTTTTGTTTTGTTTTGTCGTTCACACATCACACACTTCTGTCGGCCTACTCTGAGCTCGCACGCAGGGGTGTATTTGGACACACATGCAAACACCGAGGTGGTCGCGTTATCGTTTATGCTGCAGCACATCAAAGTACGCGGCGTTGTTTCAAGCATTTATTTAGCTTTATCCCCGGCTTGGGCCGCTACTTCCGCAGACGCGTCGTCGTACCGGAAGGATCAACAGATTCTGCCACAAAACTTTTCAGTGTCACTTTTCCTTTTACTTCAAACTGGTTTCGCGATCATTCAAAAACAACCCCGATACGCACAGGCTTTTGCGTAATCGTCTCTTCGTCGACGTTTTCTTTCTCTCGCTTCGCCCTCTTCCAGATGATACGTTTACGCACTTCCACTTCGCCTATTTATTGTACGCACCGCTTTTGATTTCATTCGCTCTCGATTGCGAAAGCGGCCGTTCGCGAGCGTCCTACACCTGTGTGAAATGGATCGACGGCAATGATTTTCCCAGCACAGCTGAGGGAACCGAAAAAAGGTGAACACAAAACAGCACGGCCTAATCTGGCCACAAAATGTGTCAAAAACCCATCCTGACATGAGCTGTTAGTAAAAGGATCTAGAGGAACACTGGAGTTGAAAAAAAACGCCCATCACTCACCGTGCGGAGACTGCGAACGTTTTTTTGGCTTGTTCGCTTCAACAACGCCGAGAACGCGGCGTAGCTTTTGTTTTGTAATGTCGACCTTTCACTTTGACGCCACTTCGCGACACGCGATCTTCGAACCACCCTGTGGTTGTAATGCCACCGAAATGAATTCTCACCAGCAAACGTAACCACTTGTTTGAGCAATTTGAAAACGGAATGGGGCTTGATGGATCTGGGTCTCAGCGACAACACACAAGCGTATGCAGCATTTTTGGGTGTTGTTTTGAAGCCTCGATTTTTCACCATTCGATGAGCCTCCGGATGGGATGAAGTTAGATGTGCACACCTTCACAAGCTTCCACTGCACGCGAAATCCGTTTACACTCGTTCCGGAATTCGGAACTTTACTTCTCGCTTCTCAAGCCAATTTCCCATCAACAAACGACGATTTTCCGTAACTGCGAAAACAAACACTCTTCACTGTGCACATTGCCCTCACTTTCGGCGTTCAAAGAGGCTTACGAATTCCTTCCCGCGCGTGTTTTTTTTTATTTGGTCAGAAGGAGTGGGTCCTACAGAAAACACTCCCGATGTTGACAATGTGACACGCACTGGCGAACATTGTTTTTTTTTTACGTTCTACCGTCGCAAAAGCCCGTACGAATCCGGCTACCGGAAATGCCTGCCTACGCGCGAAGGTTGCCCGCCCAAATCGCATGCACGGTTCGTTCGGATGGATGGCGGATGCGAAAATGACGGTCCTACCAACGCTGATCCTGCGTAGCCCAAAAGACGCGATCGAACCGTACAGTTGCAAGGAGAGCACTGTGCCGTGGCGGGCGTTCGTCGCCTGCTTCGTCGTTGTCGTTCCGGTGAAATATCGCGCGCGCGCGTACGCACTCCGTGTGAGGTGATCACGACTGTTTTCTCTCGACTGCTCGAGAGCGCCAGCAAAAGCAAAAAAAGCAGGCCCTGAGCGAACGTGCATCCCCTTCTTCTCGCGCTAGAGCGACCAGCTTACTCCCTCTCTTGGCTAAACGCTCGCCCATGGCAGGCGTGTCCAACACTGCAATGATGTTCGATTTGGAGGAGATTGCAAATTCGAGCCCACATGCATTACAGGTGTGCCTTAATTTTCATTCTCATGTAATTCGCAAATTGTAAAGATTGATACAAGAGAGAATCTTCACTGGAATGAAGCTATGCTTAAATAATAACATTGAATGACAGTTCCTTTGAGCAGCCAAAACGCAACGAGTTGGACATCTCTGGTAGTAAGAAAGGTCCCCACTCACTCGCCATTTCATTCTTTCTTCCATGCTGTAGCATGAAAACTGAAAGCATTAACGTTAATTTTTGAACACTATTGAAAATGCTACTAAAATGATTACTGCCTTTATCAATTTATGTTATTTGCGTAAAATAAAAAAAGAACTTCAAAAGAGCACGAGAAATGGGGCAAGTCGTTAGAAAATTACCAATCTTTTTTATCTGTTTGCTGTAAAGAGCCCATCATCAGCGACGTTCTAGATTGTGTCGAAAAATCTACCATGAACAATTTTCATGGGAATTTCTTTTAGTCACGTACAGATTCATCGTGAAACTGGTGAATTGGCATGTAAATCTTTTGAAATTTACCCTAAAGCCAATTGAAGACGTTTAGAAAATTAATTTATTGGTAGAATTTTAGCAGTTTCAGTGAAACGTTTCAAATACTCAACACAATCTCGGCTATTTGAGTTTAACAATTTTAAAAATTTTGAAGTAAATATGGACACATTCAGACCAAATGGATTTAGCCCGTGTTAAAAGTGCGTTTAAATTTTTAAGTCATTGTAGCATGCAAAAAACGATCACTAAAAGAGATTTAAACAAACATTATCAGAATACAAATACAGTGTGAATAAGTAATAACATTTTATTTTGAATAGCATAAATACATTTGCTTCCAAATTCAAATTTTTTGGACAGCGAACCAAGTCGAAAGAGTTACTGAGGAAATATTTGGCAAGAGAATGGGAGAGTAAGATATTTGCGAGAGAAAACCCGCGCTTTGTATGTTGAATAGCGTCTACATGAAACACTTTGCGCGGAAAAATATATTTTAGTGAATCCGTTCGGTATTATTTTACTCTGTTAATTTAATTCTAATACTTTCGTTTTTTGTTTGCATTTTAAAACTAGCAAAATTATGTGTTTGTACATTTTCATCGTACATAGATTTTTGAATATTTATGTTTATTTATAGTTAAATTTTCTACTTCTACATAACGGCTGTGGCTTGTGGCACAGTGCGAGAACCTCTAAATCAAATGCTTCATGTAGACGCTTTATTTTGAGCGACCGAATGAGTGACGGTTACAGACGGTTGCTCTTTCACTTTTTCGCAAGATTGCAATAAGTGAAAGGGAGTAAGCTGAATGCAGGCAGCATTGCTTACAGCTCTTTTGAAACGCTTTTAAGCGCCGCTTAGTTGCACATATGGTGCTCTCTTTTTTTCACAATCAAAAATAATTGTTAGAAACTAAGGGTTTGTGAAAAGTGCAAAGAGGAACTAAGAAGTCACTAAGTGCCACATTAAGTGTCTCCGTTTTTACATGAACTGGCCGAGATATCTTCTGATGATTAGTAGTATTTTAAAATTAGAAAAACTATTTTAATAATTTTTAACATTTTATTAGGATATAACAAATATCATTTTTATTTCAAGCGAAAAATTCATACTTATAGCATATCTAGATGAACTAGAGTTAAAATAAATTAAAGTACTTTTCTGGTAAAATGGTAAAATGCTGTCAACTACTGCTGCCAATGCAAACTAGCTTACTAGCCCCAGCAGTTGCAGTCAACACGTGAGGCTTACTGCAATAGCAGCTATAACATTCGTAATAAAACAGTGAGTTCCTAAAGAAAAGCGAAAGGAAATCTACCACACAACGACTGGCTGGCTCGGAGGAAAAGCCACAGTTAGGCAATGAACCGGATTAGGAAAGAAGGCCCATTGTGCAATGAGGGGAGGGTGAGCAATAAATTTCATTGTTTTAGTCGTTCACAGCGCTAGTAACAGAGCGAAAAAGAAACAGAGAAATGGAGAGGAAATTACCTAATCGAATCTCACGCCTACCAGCACGCTTTGGCGCAGAGCCACGATAATTTCCCCGTTTCGACTTGGTGGAAAAAAATGCTCGTTAGATGACTATATCGATACGAAAGGCGAGTTTCCTTTGTTTGTCAATGAGATTCAATGTTGATTTCATTATTTAATAAATTCATCGTAGTAGCAACAAATGTTCAAAATGAGACTGTTGCATATAGTTGGATGTTGTGCACAAATTCTCAACATCGCCAATCAAGTACTTTACCACAAATATGGCATTCATGATTTTCTGATGATGTTGGCGAGAATTTTAAGATTATTTAAATATCTTCTAAGCTTGAGGTCTTAGTTGAGCTTCACAGTATTTGTTTCTACGAAGGTATGCGCCAATCTGTAATAATCTGTTTAAATCCATGTGTCCACTTGCCGTGATATTTAATTCCTTTTTTAAATAAATATCAAAGACATATATCATTCTTCAAAAATACATTTATAATTTAGGCAGCAATGTGAACTTCTTATGACATCATAATGAATACCTGTATTTTTTTCACACAATTTATTGGAACATTAGAAAGCTCAATATCATGCAATTGTGCATAGTGCTGACGTCTCTTACGAAGAATTTTTTGTTCCGATCAAAGAGAGCGAATAAAGAAATATCAAACCATGGAACATTCATAAAGAAATATTAACTTTTCATGGACAAGAAACGTTTACATTTACTGGAGTAGAACCTTTACGAATCGAATTCAACTGTTACCATCTGTACGCACGCAAGAAAGAAGAAATTCTCACAAATCTACCTGTAATAAGGACATCGTAGCTGCCTCGTTCTCCTGTGCCCTTGCACTGCGATTGTATGCTGAATGATAAATTGAGTCATCATCCCTACAGATCTATCAACACCCGACAACTTTCTCCTGCACTATCTGGCACTTGCTGTTCTGCTTTTAAGCGATCAGGACTCATTTCATTAATCAATCGTCATGATCCTTTCAAAAAGCCGACGCACCGATATTACTCACACAAATCAATGTGGCTCAAAATAAATGCCATGCATCCACGGAAAGAACTAGCAAAAAAAGCATCGTAAAAATGTATGCTATGAAAAATAAACTGTAGTCCATGATAATACAATCAATTTATCAACCTAGAAGTAAGATTTACTAACCTCAAAACACATCAAATTAAACGTAGCAACAGCGCTTGCAGCACGATTTCATGAAGAATTTCCACTTCACCTTAATTTACGCTGGATGCTGAGCTGAGTTTATGCTGGACGCACGTTAGTTGACACAGTTTTTTTTCTTCAGCAGAGTCACCAAGCTGCAAATCTTGGAACAAAGTTGTAAATTTCAGAGCACCAACTCTCTTTCCGTGCGTGTGAGCAAACGAACAGCTGTTAGCCTACTCCAACGCCCTAGGCTCAGAAGCTTGTCTCTTTCCCACATCAGAAGCCATATCACCCGTGCTGTGGCGATCAAAAGCAGCAGCAACCCACCATCTTCCACCATTCCTTGCGATACGGACTGGGTACTTCGCGTTGTGGCCGCTGCGGTGGCATGTGTGTAACGTGTTACAGCATTTCTCTTTCTACTGTTCAAGGTCACGACGTATTATGTAGTACACGGCACGCGAGTTCGAGAGTATTGGAAAATCGCGCTTCCGCGGCTTAGTAGCTGGGTGGCACGTTTGCTTGACAACGCACACACGCGTGCAATAGGGGCACACACGACGAGCGTGAGAAAAATGGTGCTCACTTTTCTGCTTTGGCCTGCTTAGAGCGAAACATTGCGGCTTTGGTGAATAAGCTACTTCTGCGTGGGACTATCGTGGTTCGTTCGTTTGGAATTTTCCCCCATCGATACGGTGGGTTGCGCGAAGCTGTTGCAATAAGGCTTATCATTCGTATTGCTTCCATGTACTGTGCACTAGTGGAAATTGAGATGGTTGCTTTGCTTTGAAATGCTTTCAATAATAAATCATAGTCTTACCAGATTTTTATACGATTGCACAAGAACTCTTGATACACTGCAACAGCTTAATGTTTTTATAACTTTTGTTTGAATTTTACGTTAACCTATTGTTCGCGTTTATGTTTGTGTGCCACTGTTATTCACCAAACGTTTTGCAATAAAATTCTTAAAGTTAAGCTGAATTATCAGCATGACCAGCAGGAATAGCATTAATCGTATGATAAAAGAAAATTTGATTCTTGAAAGCATTTCAAACCATCAGAACATTCAAAACTGGGACAATCAAAATTGTATCTTACTTTGCAATACAGCACAATTCCGATGTAAATTGCTTTTAAGGATATGATCCGATGAGCTTCTTGTTTATATCTGTTACATTGAATTGGCTGCGGCTTTTGGACCTTAAGAACGTAGCATATTATACCTGTTGATCTTTATTTGTTATCGTTCTTTGCTTCCACTTTTCTGAAACATAAAATATTCGGTGTTTTCAGGTGAGAAGTAAAAAATTTTGCAAACGAGATTTTTTATTCGTAATGAAAAAAAAAGTTCATAAACCATTCGGATCAAGCATATCTTAATCGCGCATGTTCTCACGTGCTGTGGGTTTTCAAACGCTTTTGCTTCTTAGCTCAGCTTTTTGGTATTTTTCTACTCCAATACTTTTTTTCTTAATCTCTTCCTTTCCGCTTTGTGCAACACCTTCAAATGTCTCGTGGTGCAATTCTTTTCAGCTGCATTCTTGCATGCTCTACGTTTTTCACCTTCTCGGTCACAAAAGGTTTAATAGTTTGTTTGGGCGTCCTGTCTCGGACTTTTTTTTTGACGCAATTGCTTTAGCTCGTTTTTTCTCTCGCTGTCCATCAACAGCAGGAAGACTGTCAGATTTTTGTACGTTTGGCCTTGAAATGTTAGAAGTATTTTCGATGCCCCTTCTTCGCATCCATTCTATTTTGGAGATCGGCTTTCGTCGCATCAATGCGTTACAGCGAGCCAGTTTCATTGCATTACTGTCTGAAGCTGCGTTTTCAACACGATTGCATTGTAAAAATCTTACCTTAAGAGTGAGTTTAGATTTTACATTCATTTCATTACAACTTTAAATTGAATCAACGCTTTATTTGTACCGAAACAACCTCACACATCAGTACATTTTTTCTTCAGCATGCAATTCTATTCTATCCGATTTCTATGATTACGGGTATATAAGCTTAAAATAAAAACAAGTTTCATAAATTATAACAATAACCTGTTATTTAGCAGTATACAACACATAACGCATTTTCTCCTACTTTTCATTTCACGATGGAGTTTTTTATTCGTGGTACAAATGTTGACTGATCTTTCGATTTGCGAGGAAGAAGAATTTTGTGTCGAAATTTGTAACCTTGTATTGAGCAATTTGTTTTTGCAATATTGTTATCCATTAAAAGTGAAGTTTCGTGAAGTGGAAAGTTTGCTTGCATCGATTTATTTACATAGACGGATGCGAATTGATGCCCAAGGATGTTGAGTGGTGTGTAAATACGTTTCAGAAGTCCGTCTCGATCATATGGATAAGCCTGCTCACGTTGGAATCTATGCATATTATGCTTGCCTATCATTGAAATGAGTCAGAAATAGAAAACTTTATGTTGTTAAAAACCTTTGACCTTTTGTGAACATTTATTTCATACTATGCATACACAGAGTTCAAGATGCTCGAACATGGCTGAAGTGCCCGGCTTTTCAATATATTTTATTCCACGCTGACCCGAGCGATCAGCTAAGGTCAAAAACAAATCTGCACGGGAGACAAACACCACATCTGATGCCAAAAATAAACTTGACCACATGAAAATAAAACAAACTCTCACGCTGTTACCCCTTCCCGAACACAGGCCTTCGGGCAAAGTCAAGTAAACAATCACACTGCTGATTTCTTTGGGCGCGAAGGAAGGGAGTTCCACAGATGTGCCGTTGATGAAAAGAAGGAAACACTTCTCACGACTAAGCACACCCCCCCCAATCCTTAGCATTTGTTGCCCCTACCAAAGCACACGGGGCGCTTAATACGGGGTGAATTTGAGCGAGCAAAAGCTCTCAATGTCTGTGAGAAAGAGCTGGAGCCTAGAGGACTGAGCGAGAAAAAAGCGAAAGGAAACGACGTCCGCGATGTTTCTTTCGGTGCTGCACATACAGCAAAATCGTCAAGGTCAATTAATTAGAATGTTGTGTATAATGAGTAGAAGGTTGAGGAAGATCGAAGAAGGAACGGATTGTACTGGGAGGGAACTGCGATGGAGGAGAGACGCTGTAAACGCCAATGTGGAAAGGATATATGAGTGCTGATCGCGCAGCCTAAGAGCAATGAAAGGAGCGATCGTAAAATGATTTCGATTGAAGAACCGTAAGTAATGGAAACTTTCACACTTTTAAGCTGTAAAACTGTAACACCTGTTTGATTGGTTGAATCGTATTGGGTTTTCTTACGTTTATAACTATTTATAGAGAGAAAAAACAAGCTCGATAATGGCTAATTTCACTAAAGGATGGTTGCGAAACAATTAGCATGGAAGCCATGCGACTGGAGACGGTATTTAGCATTTATATACATCCCATTCTCCATTCTCGTCCTATGTATTGAGCATATCGACCAAATTTGTTTCTACCACCTTCAGCTCATGCATTGACTTTGGTTGCGTGCCTTCGCGATCGGGAAGGAGGGCTTTTTTGTCGAATTGACATTGAAATGATTTTCAGTGCAAGGCACGGCATGCAACGCTCCCATCAGTAATTGCCACACAACTACAGTTTTGGCTGCTTTTGTCATAGATGGAGTACACGTACAATGTCAGGCGGCGTTGTTCGTACGATGGCATATGCTGCTAGTGCTGGAGCATTTTTGTGAGCGGAGCTGATTCAAATTTCATTCAAGTTTTTAATCTCGTGCTCTTGGCCTGGCCTTTTCGAGATCTGCAAGTTCAAGTTTGACTGCCGACAAAATTTAACAGCTCCTTTCAACCAAGAAATGGTCGGCATGGTGCCAAAGCACTAGAAGAGAGACCATACTATGTGAAAAAAAACTCCAGTGCCGATGATGGTAGTCAACGGAAGAGGAAAGGTGATAAAAATGTAATTGTTCTACCGTGTTGTACCTACCGGCTGAATAATTTAAACTACACGCTGAATGTAAGAGCGAAATAATAAAATAAACAACAGCCAAAACAATAGAGGGACGTTACAGTATATCCCACCATTGATTTAAACGAAGAAGGTTTTTTTCTGTTAAAAAAAAACCAAACGACAAGCTTTTTACCTTACTAAGAGATCTGTTGAAAAATCTGCTTTAAATTGTTTGAAACTCAATGGTGCAGGTTTCTGCACAAACGCTGCGTTGAAGTCTTTTGTTCTTGCCTGCCAATGCGATGATCGAATCGAACGAACGTTGCATTACACCGCATACATATCGTCAACACACGCAAGTCAAAACTTTTTCACGTTTTGCAAGTATTTGATGCTTGTCATAAGTAAATTTTGCCAACGTATAAAGCTTTTCCCTCAAATATGCACTTATTACCGAGTAGAGCACCTAAACAAAGAGCGGAAAACGAAAATCAAAACTCTCTTCAGCCACCAGAAGAACCTTCAACCGAGTTGCACATTGTTGCGTTTTGCTATACAAAACCGTGCGGTTGGTTATTAATTTCCACCTTTTGTGCGACCCTGAAAAATTTCCACAGGCCCATGCCATTACCTAGAGACCGTTTCCGGTTTTTGATGGTTTCAAATGGTGCCTTATAGAACTTTATGAGCTTTGAAGGTTGCAGTCTACATCATACCATCATCAGCCACATTTCCCCGCAGCAGCGTTTGGTGTGAGTTTCCAGTGCGATGCAGTTGTTAATTGCACGCGGTATTTCATTGATCGTGCTATTTCTTCAATTAATTTTCATTATTGCACGCTGTAAATTATTCCGATTTTCCATGAACGCTAGCAGCATGAACGATTTGGAGCATCGAAAATTCAGTGATTGATTTCAAGGAGAAACGAAACACGAGTTAATTTAGAACACACATGCAAAAACCTTCAACGTTCTTTGGATATGTGTACGGAGTAGCATCAGTATGAAACACGAGCAGAGTTTAATAAAACTTTAAGCTTCAAACACAAACTAAATACGTCATTACGTTTACAAATGGTTTTCAGTACTTTTTTCGAAGTTCAAAAAACAATCTTGAGCAACAAATATCAGTAGAGTATTGTAAATAATCATCTCACGCCAATTAATTATCAAAGATCTCTTCTCCATTGCTAGTATGTATGCATAATGTAATATCTTTGTTGTCAAGGATAGTATATTTTCACCACTAGTTTTTAGAATTACGAGCGTACTTACGTCATAACATTATGTCCCTTTTTTTTGGTTGCTATTTTTCAATGTGTCAGATCATATGATCGCTTTAAGAAAGAATACGAAGGTATTTTCATTTGTTTTTGTTTTTCTCTACAAATGTTGAGGAAGTTTCGGGCGTTTTCGATGCGGTCTGCCACACCGGCTGAAGCGAATAAACTCCAACTGCTGAGTCATAGAGAGCTACAGAGAAGAAATTTAATTTCCCCAGTGTGTGGCTGGTGAAACCTTTCACCTTTCACGCATCAACCAAATCAAAGAGCAATTGCATGAAGCCGACTATGAAAAAAGAACGCAAGACCTGCCGCATCGTCGACGAGGGTGAAAGAACCGCCCAATGAGTAGGCACATTTGGGAATCTTCCGGAAAAGCACCAGGAAACAGTAGTGTGGTTAATGTTCGTTTTATTCCTACCAACTCGTTGCTGGCAGCGAGAATCAACTCGAATTGTCCGAACACATTCCGACAAGTTCCCTTAGGAACTTTCCCTCCAAAAATGTGTATGTTTAAGCTCAGTTAATGAAGTGTGCCGTTGTTGGAGCAATGCTACCGATTTTCAATTTCACCCTGTATTAAATTTTACGGTACAGCATCAGGTGCATCGTGGAAGAGCTGTCTGGTGATCCTGCGGATTCGAGCCATACGAAACACGCAACCAAACAGACACGAAGTGATCGATGCGATCATGCAAGGGTACTGGGTGATGGATTGGCACGGATCGCACAACGCATGGATCAGGGACGTTTGTGGTAGTGCGGTCTAAAGGAAACGATAGAATAGAAGAAGAGGAATCTCTGGAATAAGAGGAAAGCGAGACACCTTTTCAATGATCTCTTCACCTTCACAACCGCGCCGACTGTGAAGAAGTCAAAGTCAAAGATCAACCAAGGCGATGGAAGAAGCGTTGTCCTTCAGCGTTCTAAGCACCGGCTACAGCCGCTAGTGATGGTACGTTACGTGCGTCTGTGATGGACGGTTTCGTCTCTCACTTCCTCGAGTTGGATCCAAAAAAAAGATCACTCAAGCGACTCAACGGAATAAGCATTAAGCTTCCGATAGAAAGATTGCAATCGCAAGCTGGAACGCATCTTTGAAAGTAGCTCCAAAACGTTTGACGTAAGATGCACCCATTTATTTGCGTTGCGTTTAAGTACTTTTAATTGGAACATTTTTTAAATCCACATTGCTGATGTGTTTCGGTTGCGCTTGCGACAAGTACCACACAGTACTCCTTTGCGTTGCATATGCATTGGAAGGTCTTTTGATTTTATACTCCTTTAACCCGCTTTCAAGGTTACTCGCTAACTCGCATGAGACAGGATGCTTAATTTGTGGCCTTCGCCCTTGTGGCAACGAAAGAGCACATGATGTTCCCACTGTGAGCAAGGCAATATTTCACCAACCATCATCTGATTACAAGATGGGTTGATGTGTGATGACCCCCGAGGGCAATTTTTTATCCAAAGCTGTGCTTCGGAAACACGCTGAAATAGCTTTTTTTTACTAGTAAAATCCACTCTCGATTTCCGTGAGCCATCGATTGCTCTTAGGCAACCGATGAAGCATGAAAAGAAGAGAGAATAATCTTCTCACAGCGTTCAATCGTCTGTCTTTTTAGGGTTATCTGCATCAAATGTTCCCGCATAACGTCAAATGATTAACAATGCTTGATGTCTGATGCGCCAGCAAATTTGAAAGGATTTGAACATGCATGCCTCAAACATGTACCTGTAAATAAAACTCTCTCGATCGTGATCGATTATGATGCAAGAACCGGCTCATGTACTGTTAAACGAAACCGAGAACCTGCTGTTGCAACTATTGTTGTCCTTGATGTTGCGGAAAAAGGAAATGAACGGTCAAGAATGTATACACATTCAGACCCTCGAGAGACCCCTAATTTATCAATATTTAGGCCACTTGGTCGAAACATTGCCTGTCATTACAGGATCGGTTGGATGCATGGGAAGATCGCTTCAAAAGTAATGAGATGCCATTTATCAACTGAAAACGATACGTTTAGAATCGGCTTCCATGACATCGATAGGACTAGGGTGTTGATGACGTTGATCTACCTGTGTCGATGTTGTCTCGCGTGAGAGCAAAAACATTCTCCTTAACGCGTTGTTCAATCTTACCAAACATATTTCGGAAAAGAACACATCATGGATTTTGTTGTAAAAGAGGCATGTTTCTACATTCCTTTTCTAGCCAATTTGTGTACTTTACTTTGTAATATTTACTATTACAGGCAAAAGCAAACAATCCACTCTCGTTGGCCTAATCGTAATAGCTTTTGTCATATTTCGTTGTGTTTAAAAAATGTAGATTTGTATTGTATTGCACAAAGATCAAATGCCTCACCTCGCGGAAAAAAATAGATATGACATACGGTGTGTAAAAACTGTATTATTAAAGAAAAAATTATAAAAAATTGTAAAAGCTACGTGTTACCGTTTATTGATCTTCGAAGCTGAGAATGCAATAACAGGGAGCTGGCGAATGTAATGTCTTTTTTTGATCCATTTGTTACTTTAGTGCTGGGTGTTACAATTTTGTATTTTAATGAGCGCTAGTTCGAAGGATAGTATCGAAATCAAATTGCATCGCAATTCGACAGATCTGTCCGTCATGAGGACTGATGGAAATTCCCTCGTTGGATTAAATTTAACCATTCTAACACGAATAGTTGCTGCATATCATGTCGCAGCATTGTCGCTTTTCACTACATATACGGGTACAAGTAAACTAACCTTCCCGGCTGTTAATTAAACCCATATGTAGCAAGCTGCCCTAGGTCTATTCCTCCGCAGCCCCTGTTGCACATTACACATTCGCTTTGTCAACAGATGCAGCAAAGTCAATGCCACGATGAAGGAAAAATAGGAACAATGACGACACAATACAACTTCTAGTAGTGCATCGCGCACAGATTGGAAACAAGAGGCAATAAAAACACATCATTCTAGGATTGCAATACCAATTAATCATTTAATTAATTGTACAACTCATAAAATTGCGCATGAAACACGGCGAACTGGCAAGTGTAAGGTCTCTGCTACACTAATGACAACTTTCAGCTTAATGTGGTTCAACCTTCCGGATAGTCGTCCTCTACCTTAAAGGACAAGAAGTGCGTTTTATATTCGTAGAACAGCTGCAGCGGCATTCCTCGAGTCAGCTGATGATGAACGTAGAATCGGTAGCAGTCACCTTGTTGCGACATTGATTGCTGGTTTTTACTATAACTAGCTTTTTACTAGTCCTTTAAACAACTATATGTGCAATTGTTTTTTATGTTCGAAGAGGAAGTACAATCTTTCCAGTACCTTGTTTCATCTAGTTCCAGCGGTGGTCGACAACATGCGGTTCTTTGATTATTATAGTTCAAAATGGTACGATCATCATTATGACTGTATGTATGTTCCACAATCAATTTCATTCTCATGCATCCCGACATTGAACTGTTTATGCACTCTGACTTATATTTCTTAGTCGTTTTCCTATCAATCTTCAATCAAAAGGTTGGTAACCTTACCTTTTGTCAGCAATTTGTAGTTTTGTTTGCAATAAATGTTGTTCTAATTACCATTTTGATCGTTTTCGAGTGACCTTGAAAAAGTAGTTGAGTGCATTGTATATATATTATACTCGTCAAAACGTTCAATATTCATTGCTTTAATGGAAATTGACACTTTATATTCGATCGTGCCGTTGAGCCTGTACATTATCTATCAAAGCGACTTAAATTCTGGCATCAAATGATCCTTCTTAGGACAATAAGTGGAACATAATTATATACTATTAACAACAACTGTTAATGGTAATCGTTCTTGAAATTGAATTACCGATCAAACAACACATCGTACATAATCATGATGGTTGGAGTACTAGTCTGTTGTTGGGTGTATGTTTGTAATCAGTTTAAAAACAATCACAAATTTTCTCTAGACCATAGATTGACCATTTTTGAAACTAGATTCCTAGCTACTAAACATTCTCGGAGGAAAATAGACAGAAAGACAGACCGACACAACCGTTCGTTGTTGCAGACGCGTTGCAATTAAAAGCGATGAGCAAAAACGGACAAAAGCTTTCGCCATCAGATCGACCCCGAAAAGCCCGGCGGTGTTGAGCAGGCTCGAATGCTGGAAGCGATCGGAGATCGGACGAACGCGATGGAGGAAAGCCACGGCAAAGAATTTGACAAACTGTGCAGAAAGGAAACGAAAAAAAAAACAAACAGCAACATGTGAGAATGCTGCGCAAGAGAGACGCGTATAGGAAGAGGACGAAAAGGAAGTCGACCCACAGAAAAAAGAACCACCCAGCGGCCACTCGACGGCGCGAAGATAGTGAAGCATTGAGAAAATCAAACGCAATAGATTATGAGCGGTGAACGGATGGAGCACGGGGCGACGGACACGACTGCCCGCAGAGAGGGGAGGCTTTCGTTGGAGTGTTGGTTGGAGTCAGTATTCGTGCACACCGTCCGTCGTTAGCTTTAACCTTGAAACTTCATCCATCCAACCGTGAGTGAGAGCGCCGCGAGAGCTCCGTGCAGCGGCGCATTGCGCTTCACCGTACGCCCGTTTTGGTCAGATCGCCAAAATCGCTTCCCCATGTAAAAAAAAAACTAAACAAACCCCCTCGCACACCAAATAAAAAAAAACCTTAGCTTTGGTTCAGACAGGCGCGAGCCAACGGGACGAAGAGAGTGACTTTCGCATTGTTCATTTTGCGTGGTATTATTTGAAGAGCGTTGTTTTTTTTGTTGTTGTTGTTATTTCCGTAATGTTTACTCTGTGGCACGAATGCTTTGATTCTGTTTTGTCTTGCGTCGCGAGTAAGGCTCGATGTCGATTGTAATGTTTCCTTCGTCATTTGCGAGGTTTTCCTATTACCGTCCTCTTTGCACCTATGCGTCGGCATCGAGTGGGCCATCGAAGCAAGCGGGGAATGTTGGAAAGCGCAAGCGGAAGTGAGAACGATCTTTTCGCTCGCGTTGTCCTTGACGCGTGTGCTTGGAGTAAAATGAACGTTAGTAGACGACAGCGACGAGAGCGACCTTGTGAACTACAATTTGCCAGTAGTTCATTTCAGCTGGCATTTAGATTCGTCCGCGGTGTACAATTTTATTCTTCAAATTTTCTCATACAAATTAACCGTAATTGGATGCATGCTGCTTTAGATCAGGCAAGTGTTTTTTCCTTTCGATTTTTGTGCACAGCGTATACGGTTCCTCTCTGAAGCGCGATAGACAATCCTTTTTCTAGTACGAAAGATTATGCGAAATATTGCAGTAAGAGAGTAAAGACTTATATTTGCCATGGTAAATACCGGTAAAAAGACATTAGTGGATAAACTAATAATCGCTTTGATGCATATGCAGCCAAACGTGTAGTGCTTGTTTATGCAACGCTCAAGTCATTACTTTTTATACCATAAAATAAAAGTTTACGACACATACACTAATATTCGCACACACTAATGGCGTTATAAATGCTCCCACTGCGCTATTAAATTAGACCATATTATATTTTACTTTTTTGCCGAAGTTTTACAATTCGTTTTGAAAGCTTTCAAACAGGAAATGAACACCACCCACGTTAAAGTTCACATGCGGTTGCGAAAGTAGTCGAACAAACTTTCGGCCCATTCGATGGCGTTTGATGCTGACCAAAAACCGCAAACGCGAATTGCAGATTCGCAAAATGGGAAAGACAAAAAAAGGAGGAGGAAGAAGAAAAAGAAGCAAAACAAAGCACACACTCCCGTTCCGGACGGTCAACGAGAAGCACGAAGCTAACGTGCATGAAAAAAGCTCCATTCCATGGCGTCGTCAAAGTCAAAAAGAATGGCCCCTTGCATGGGTCAATGGCAACAGCACAAAAAAAAACAATCCTAACGAATGGAATGAATGGTCTAATGACTATTCAATTATCCGGCGGTAATTTTTTTTCTGCTGTTCATGTAGAATAGACAAAAAATCGCAGCCTAAAACGTGCTGCTAAAAAATCCATCCACCGAAACTGGCGGGCGTTTTTGCGGGTCCCCTGGAGTGCAGCGTGTGCAATTTGGCTCGGTGCAGCAATCTCGTATCCAGCCGGGCGGCAATGTTTCGAAAAGCTCACGCCTTAGGGCTACCAGCGTGGTAGTGCTCCGACAGCAGACAAATCGTTTATTTTTTCTTCACTTGATGCTTATCCTTTTTCTTAGCCACTTTGGCGCGACGATTCTTTTTGAAAGTCATGACATAAGAATCATGAAATGCAAATCCGCGTGCCCAGCTCGTAATGCTGCCGGATTAGCATGGCTGCTGAAACGGACGGAATTCGGTACAAGTGCGTGGCAGCTGCGGTACTGCATTGTCGAAAGATTTGGTGCCAAATCCTAATAAGTTCGAGCACCAAAACCATTGCGTCCCTTTCGTGCTTTTGGAAAGTGATAATTAACGTGATTCAAACGTATACATTTTTCTAGCATCAATATTTGTTTATAATTATTTAAGCTAAACTCTACTAGCTGTAATTGTGGAATCTTTTCGGGATACATCTGCGAAGCAGCCAACAGCATGTTCAAATTAGAAAAATCTCACAAAACAAGCTGCATAAGATTCGCAGCGTTCGTTCGACTGGTTGGCAAATGCTTTGCATAAAACCAAATACAGTTGCATATTTTGGACTGCGTATGACGCAAATATCGTCTGCATGCGCCGTGCACCGTTCGTAATGAAAGTATAATTTGTGAAAGGATTAGAATTTTCAAGAACAATCTCTGCTTTCGCGTACGCGCGGATAGCAAACAACCGTTATGTAAACTGCTCTTTGGCATTCTAAACTATGCGACCGCAGGCTGGACGCGTTGTTTCCTTGTTGAATATCTCCTCTTATTGCAAATTTTGTACAGACGTGCGTCAAGCGCGATCGAAATTCAGTGTATCGATAGATGTCAGAGGGCATCGGTTAAGGGCGTTGTAGTTTGATCGTTTTTTTTTTCGCTTCAATTAACGCCCCAAAAGGACATGTGGCTCGTTTTAAGATGCCAATCATCCAATCAGAATCTTTTAAACCGGCAACCTAACTTCTTTTTTGTGTGTTATTTTCTTGAGAAGTATTTGTCGCGTGCACACGTGCATATCGATCGAGCGAAAAAGTGGTGTTGCCTCAATAACCAGGCACGATGCCTGCATCCGCCACACATTCACTTATGGAAAGCAGATGCATAGCGGGTGTTGCGTAATGTTTTATTCACGGTGCCCACAGGAAAATGATTCCTTCGATTCCATTACCAGCCAGCTCGGTAATGGCCAGCGACACTACAAATGTCCCCGCCGTATCGCACCGGCAACAGGCAATCAATTTGATTCTAACCATTTTCCATAGCAACCTCTGTGGTGGTGTTGAACTTTCGAAACTCGTTCGTAAATTAAAATCCACCCACCGCACGGCCGGGGTTTATCTAATTGAACATTTCATATCGCAAACGTGCACTTACTCACTCACACCACTTGCAAATGGCATCCCGTGGGCGATCTTTGCAGCTAGGTGTGCTAGTCGGGTGGAGGGTATATATTATTAATTCGTTCCAGTTGGCAAAGATTTCAACCGTATTTCACCGTCTCTTGACGACTCACCGCAGTACTGCAGTCAGGTCTTGTTCGACGCGCTTCCTAAAGGTTGCTTAGCGTAGGACACCAAAGTGAACGCAGTTATGGCCGTTTTTTTTCTTCATCTCGTGGATCGAGTGCCCTTATATTTTCGTACACTCGCACTGCTTGCAGTTGATCATATTCAAACTTTTGCGCTTCGAGTCTGTGTACGATGCTTTGTAGTACGATGTTCGTCCAATCGACCAAAAAGTTTTGCTGGTCTACTTTCGAGGCATGAATTGTAGCATACAAAGTATAAAACAATCGTACAAACTGCACAGCATCCCGCAAACATCTGCAGGTAACGAACACCATCAGGAGAGAGCAATATGTCACCAAAGAAAACTTTAACAAACGAAAGCGAATTGGGGTTTATGACGGTTTGCTGCTGATCACGTCGGCTAGGCCGGCTGTTTTTATTCCGATGCGAGGTATTCTCCAGAGATCAATATTGTGTCAGCTTGATCGGTGATCCTTGATGATAGTAACCACTGCCAAGTCGTGTGTGTGTGTGTGTGCTTCTGTGTGCAATGCATCCTCAAACGAGTTCAGGGCTATTTCAGTGACGTGAGTCAGCGGTCCCTCAACGGTCCGGTTCGGTTCGTCGTTCGTTTCACACAACCTCAGAACATTCCCCAGGGATCGGTCCCTCGAGCGATCAAGCACCGGCATAATAAAAGTACCTTTCCAAATTCGTTGCTATGCAACGAATCTCCCTCCCATTTGCGTTCCAGCTAGGACTCTTTTCCCAGAAGTCGCGCGGGCACAGAGAGAATTTCTCGCTGCAAGACGCTCACACGCTTGAGGATCGTGGCCCTGGCCTATGATTCATTATTGGCTAGAGTAAAAATTGAAAAGTCACCATTCACTTTACCACCGCAGCCCATTCTCCACATCCCCAGCGCCCAGGGACCAGGCGATGTGTTTTCTCGCTCCATCAACCGTTTCTAAGATTTTTCGCCGCACGATCGGCAGTGTCCACGATCGAACTGCATAGCCGTGGGCTCACCAGTATTGCAACATCCTACAGTTCGTAGGGAGCCGCAATTCACCGCATTGATTTTATGGCAATCTATGCGCTCGCTTCCTCCATTTTCACCAATTCATAATTCCTCCCTGTTCTACAACCATGATGCTAGATATGTGTTTTCAAATGCGCTAGATATTTTGCTTGTGATGCAAGATAATTCCGGGTGGCCTTAGGGAAAATTGCGCAGCTTAACCAGTACCTTTTTTAAGAACCATTCAATATTGGGTTATCCATTGTAAGCTCGAAGTAACACTATTATAAGGTTATACTATACCCTTAGAAGCAGCCCTCATAAGCTGTTAAAATTTAAATATTGCACTGTTAGAAAATGCTCTCTACTTGCAAGCTCTTTCACATGACGTGTTGCAAAGTAAAATGCCTTCATAATGAAGGACACGGCTTAAAGATGCAATGGGGTGCAATAAAAGTTGTTCCGATCCTCACTCATTCACTTTCCGTTGTGCAGACGGGCGTTGTCTCTCGTTTAAAAGACACACTTTTTGCGGAGTTCGAACCAAAAATGGAACACTTGGACGCTCGCGATAGGCAAGAGTGGTTGCCCTTACTTCGTAAGAGAGATTAATTCTCGTCCGCGGTGCGTGACTTTAATTTATCAATGCATCATTCTGTCCAAAACTGCTACGGATGCGATGAATTACTATAGCGCACTCACCGGTTGTAAAAAGAGCTTTACTAGACATGATTCGACCCACCACGATCAAGTTACGTAACGGGTTTGGGCATTACTCTTCTGCTGATGGTGCGATGCTTACTCGTAAGTCGTGGGCGAAAGGAGATTCGATAGATCTTTTGAGGTGTTTTGTTTTGCCATAAGCAAGTAACGCAGAAGAATCTGAGTAAAATTTGCAAATTATTATTCGTGATCCATGAAATCCATATACAAATGAGGAATTTCTTCCTTTCATTTCTACTAGTTCAATGCCAAAACTATTCCATAAGCATGAATTCCATAAATGGGAAACATACGTTTTGAGAACAGAATAAAATTTACTTCCATCCGTATGTTTAGGTAGATGAATAAAGGCATATGAGGACGACGCAGAAATGGTCTGGTTTTGAAAACACGTCCAACGTTTAGCATTAAATGGATGTTGAAAATGGTTTCTGTATAATTAGAGCGATCTGAAATCCAAGCGCTTCCAACGGTATTGACGCTTTCAATCTTTAAAAGTAAACCGATGGCTCACCTTTCACCTTCACGGAGACATGAATGCTTTCACAACATTTACAGCATTGTGGTTCTCGCACAGTACTTATCGAACATCGAATGCAATGGCACATGTTGCCCGGTGCCGTCATGAATCATCTCCCGTTGTTTCGTTAATTAGTTGCGAGCCCAGCCAAAGGGTTAACAGAAGCGAACGAATTAAAAATGAAAAAAAAAATAAAACACAACAAAACTAGACGATAAATTTACATACTCCTCACTATTCTTTTGTGTGCGGCGTCGCGCTTATGCAATAGGCGTGGGACGTGTGAAGCTACTAACCCACTCGGCAAACCAATCGTACCGCAGCATAAAACTTCAGCCAGCAACATAAACCACTTCTCCAACACCGGTGCGGTGCGGTGGTGTGCAAATCTTCAAAATACACAGTACCTCCGGACATTGGGCGCCAGAGCTCGTGAGCTCGTGAGACGAGGAAAAACAAGACACAGCCCACCGAATGAATGGGCCCGTTTGGGGTCGGTAGTAAAATTTTATGCTAAAGATACTTCTCCGGTCCACCGTGCCACACCCACGAGATATTGGTGGGGCGGGATACACCCGTAGGTAAAAGCGTTGTGTTTCCAAATACCTGGCACGCTGTAGAAAGCCCCTTATACCTTTGGCGCTTCTCACCTTTGGCACACAAACGCGCGTACACACACACACACACACACACACAAACACCGGGCGGTAAATGTATGGCCGCAAGACGAAAAGGAAAAATCATCGCAATTTAACGATCGCTTCACCATTTCGTCATCAGACTAAAAAGACTCCCAACGTCTGGGAGGAAAACTAAAACACAAAACATGCAAATACCCGGTACGCCCGGTGCTTGTGAATGGTGCTTTCCCCTGCACGGTGGACGTCATAACGAAAGTATTACATCATGCATTTTGTTCAAATTATGCCTGCTCGCTAAATGTTGCATTAGGCTGAAAAGTCACACCTAACACAAACGGACCATCTTTGCTGGCCTTTTGCATTCATATTGTAAGCTTTTTGTACACCTAATGATCGGTGTGTTGTGACGAAAAGCAATATCACATCAGTCGCCGTCTGGCAGCTATCTGTTCAAAGTTAGCACTTCTGTTCGATCATTGCTGGAGTTGAAGGGACAACACTGCATCGAGAACATGAAGCTTCAGTTAGCCGATGCCTTTTGCATTGTTACATTTCGAATTTCTTACATTTTACATTTCGATTGCTTGTTAGAGAGAACAAGGAATAGCAAATGAACAAATTAAACTACGTGAGATTGATCGACATTTCTCGTCGCTAAACTCAACGCTGCTTAGATCGCACAGCAAAAGTTTAAAGATTACGAAACCAGCAAACACTCATTAATGTGATCGTATTTTTGAAATTGTGCTACAAATTTACCCTAACCGTAGCAGCTGCTGCTGCTGCAGCATGGTGAAACATTACATGGGCCACTTTCGCTCTCGTTGGAACTTGTCTGAAATTTATCAGCGAGTGTGCGGTTCGATTTAATTTTCCTCTCACTCTTTCTCTCTACTCCCCCACTCCCTCCTTTCTCTTTCTCTCTCTCTCTCTCACGTCCTCTTTCTGGCATCTCGTGCTACTTCCCCGCTAGGCGCTTTTGTGAGAGTCGATTACTTTCCTGCACTTTTGGCAGCACTTTCCATTTCTTTCAACGATGCAGCTACCGGTGCTTTCGATGGCCTCTTTTCCCGCAGCCGTAGTGAAAAAGAAGGCCTTTGTGCCTTTCTTTCATTTCACTTTCGTTCCCATTTATCCAGCAACTCAACCAGCCGGCCAGCCAGCCAGCCAGCCAGCCAGCCGACCAGCCAGCGGTACGGTCGCAAAGTGAAAGGGCAAATTGTGTGACGGCACGATGATGGTCGAGGAGCGTGCACGATGTTGGAGGAGGAGATTACTTCATAAGCGATCGTGCGACCAGGCGTCCCGGTAAAATGTAACGTAATCGGTTACAAGATGGCGGTAAAAGTTGTTAATTTTTATTTGTGTGCTTAGTGTGCGCGTTGTTTGAAAGTGTCCGTTGGGGAAAAGAAAATTAGATGCTATGGCAATTAAATGCAGACAATTATTTAAACCTTATAAAGTGACCACGTGGTGGCCATTAAATTAATATCCGGTAAATCGATGTGCTTATACGAAGCATAAACTTTGAACTGTGATATATGTTATATGAGTATAGACCTATGGTATAGACACCACAAACATATTTTTCGTGTCTAAACGCACATAACGTCTCCTACGTCCCTAAGCCAAAGGTTATTTTAGTCACTCGATCACAAATAGTACAACTGGCTCAGATGTAACAAATTTCGATAAGTAAGTCATCGTTTCTGTCAACACCTCGGGCTTTTTCACAGCGCTTGCCCTTTATCTTTATCCTTTTACCTTCATTTGACCCGATGCTACGAATCTACGACCCCCGGTGGAATGAAACATTAGATCTACAGACGTTTCGAGCTTGTTTAATATATTATGTAATACGCGCATCTCCTATTTGACTTTAAAATCCTTACCTCTTTTACTAAATTGATCAGAATTTGTATATCAGAGGCTTCCTTCAAAACTTGAATAAAAGATATTTTTTTTATTTCTCCTCAATTTACTTAATGATATCCCATATAACTTTTTCTTGGGGAATTTTGACCAGAACAACCTACATTTTTGTTATATTTTCTACATAAAATTAATTTAAAACACCATCATTATGTTATTTTT
This sequence comes from Anopheles nili, assembly GCF_943737925.1. Taxonomy (NCBI): domain Eukaryota; kingdom Metazoa; phylum Arthropoda; class Insecta; order Diptera; family Culicidae; genus Anopheles; species Anopheles nili. The sequence continues at coordinate 40,195,970 of NC_071292.1, read as the reverse complement.
GACGACACTTTTATCAATGCGCTACATTTTTGCTACACTTTTTAATGCTCTAATCATAACTAACAAAACTCATTTGTACTTATTAATTTTTATTGGATTATAAATTTAATTGTTTAAACATTATTAATTTAATTTAAACATTTAGAATATATTTTTTTCTTCAAGATAAAAAAAATTAACAATCAAGGAAAGATGTATTTGAGATGAAAGATGTATTCAACAATAACTTCATGAGAAAGCAATTGTAGGCAAATAAATCAAAAGTTAGTTATTATAATATTTTCAATAATTGGATTCCAAGTAAAAATTAGAAATCTTAAGATCAACAGTCAAACTCACTGTTAAATGCTAACTAAACGAAGTTAAATACTAACTAAAAACAACTTTTCTATAATAATAATTGATTAAAGGTAATGAAACACTAAATGTATTTAAATAAATAATTTGAGCTACCAATGCAATGCATTTCGAAAAATTCATTAAATTCACCGTGTGTACAGTTGCGTAGAAGACAACGGTAAAATTACCAGCTAAAATAGTCAAATGTTTTTGTAAAAGCTTAAACAATCAAATAGATGAAACATTGAAAATCCTATCGTGATAGTCATAGACCGGCTGAAGTTGCAATAGCAACACCCATTGCGCTACAAATCATATTTATTGCCTTTCTCCTTTCACTCGCCATAATGTCATCGATTTGATCTCAATATATTAAAACAAATATCGCAAATATATTAATATTCTTGGTCGACTCGTATTCGATTGAATAAGAAAGCTTTTTGAGATTGTATTTCGTACATTCTGCACCCACCAGTCCAACAGTTACTGCATCATTTAAGATACTTTAGCTCAGCTTTCAGGCTAGTTAACAAAATAAACAGGTAAAAATGGTTTCCCACCATATAATCAATTCGTTGTTGTCTATGGGAATAGCAATTTAAATTAGGAATCTTTAGAAATATTAAAGACGAATAACGCCCAAACAACGCTCAGAAAATGAACCATTAATGTGCTGACATATTTAAAGCATTTGCAATATGTAATTTAAGGAAACACAAGGAGCAAAATTTCCAAAAAAATGTAAATAAATCCAATTGAAGCAAATAAAAAATAAACGCCATTTATGTTCTTCATACAGTATTTCCTATTGCACCAAAAGATTGTAGTGGTAAATCCGAACATGGCGCGTGGCCCTGACAATCTTGAACGTATCGAAAATGTCTTTCAACCGTCAAAGTGGATAGCCTTGCCGAAAATAAAACACAAACTAGTTCCTGGATCAATGCGCGGTGTAGTTCACACTTACCACTTCCTTTGAGTGCATTATGCCTATGCTCAACACTCTTTACTGAGAATAATGATCGTTGGTATTTAAATAACTTTAGTTGCGGAAACAAAGGGCTCAGAAATCTTGCTCTATGTTTGTAATTGTGACGAAATAAGAGAGATGCTTTGCTGTAGTGCTTTTCTAAACTGCAACCTAGTTAGCGTTTAGGCTAGTGTTGGTAGTTTGAATCTGTGATAATATAAATCATCATAATTTATAGTGAAATTTGTTATTAGCTACACAAGGATAACGCTGAAGAAGGTATCTGAAATACAGCCAGACCACACGGAACACTCTTCGATACGTTACCTACAGGGCGCAATACACACCTACCACTTGGCTCTTGACAGTACCTATCTCCGGCCGCATAATTCCACCAAATGTCATTAATGTACGCCAAATCGAAGGCTTAGCCATGACGAACCGGGGAAACGTTGTCTTCGCAAGCGTCTCATTTCCTGCGCGAACGTACGTTCATTTGCGAGTTTCCGTCATCTCCGATAGTCTGGCAATACGACCGTAAGTGGTAATTTCACTGCCTCACGGACACTGTTTCGCATTGGAGGCTTTTCGAGGGACGGATCGAAGTTAGACGGATCGAGGCCGGACGTGAATTTTGCTAGTTCGAAGCGTGATCGAAGGTGGTGCCTTTCGAATGCAAAGCAAGCCATGACGTTGCTTTAGGGGAGGCGTTGATTATTATTTATTGACCACGGCTAATGTCGCGAGGAAACGAACCTAAGTGGGATTTTTTTTTTCGTTTTGCATCAGCTGGCCGTCGTCACCAGTGAGACTGTGAACTTTGGTGATCGAAACCGAAACGGACCCGCTATTCATGTCGGTTTTATTTCATGGTAGACCGCTGACGAACGGATTGGGAAATAAAAAATTCCATCGTACTGGGCCGTGGCAAATAATTTGATAATTTAAGTCAATGTTCCACGCAATGCCGTTGTACCGAGCATGTGAATAACAAGAATTTGTGAATAAATATTCCATTTGGTACAGTCTGCATGTGACATAACTTTCGATTTCATAAATTTTAAGAATAGAGAGAGAGAGAGAGAGAGAGTGATGAATTTTCACAAAATAGCCCTTATCAGATATACTTCAGATTTTGGTCTTAATTCTTAGTCTGAGAAATAAATTTGAATGACTTTTTAGTTTTGTTTAGCTATGTGCGATCTATTTTTCGACAACTCGAGTTTGATCACATATAAATAGTTGAATGGTTTCTCTCGCAAGTATCCAGCAATCTACTGGCATAAAATTTTCTGTTTTTTTTTGTTTTAACATAATCTTTTCCATGTTCATAACTTTGCACTGCGTACCTAAATTCCTCATACATAGCTCTTGCAAAATCATCCTAAGCGCCGCATCATAATGAAACGAGAAATCAAAAGCCCTGAAGGGTACCGTAAATGTGCGGTCAAAAGAAACGAAAACGAAAGCTTCTATCGCACGTGGCCTTCTCCTAAGCGTGCCGCGACTAAGCGTGCGCTTAGTTCTTCACGACTTCTATTGGGTCTATAGCCACTGACGGTAACCTACGCGGTTACCTACGCTCGGAATAAATACAACTGCACCAACACACACACCGCTTGTGTTCGTAGCGGCAGCACCATTTGTTGATGGCCACAACAGTCGGTTGGCGGAGTTTCGGCTATCTTCGAGACCAGCATGGTGGCTTTGATTTCAACTTATTCTTTCAAGGATTAGTAAAAGTCGCGTATGCCGACCTGCTGCTGATTCATATGTTCTGGTTCATACTCACCCGCATTTTGTTTAATATAATGATTGCTCAAATTGCCTTGGTTTATTTTGTTTTAAGCTTATTACAGTAAGTCAAAGCATTTAAAAGTAAGAATCGAAACTTTTCTCTTTTTCTCCTTATATCTTGTACTTTTATGACATTAATCTATCACCTATATTTATTCACCTATTGGAATATGATACAAGCTTTTAATTATCGCTTACATTTTGAGCAACTTTTAGCATTTGCAAAAAAACAACAATACGAACAGGATGGAAGTTATGATGTCTAAAATCAATAACCTACTTGCTGTTGGGGTTATCCAATAGAACATAATTCTTTCATTTAGCCTTAAGGTGCACACAAATGAAATATCACAGCTAATGTTAGTTTTCAACCATTGTTCATGAAATTACTTTAAATTCATAAAACGATTTTTGAACCATGTATTTGCTCTAAATCAGTTTGTTTGTACATATAATAATGTTGATTTTCATTCATTTTACAACCTTTATAAAGTGATTGTTTTCCAATGAGTGTGGAAATTTTCACCTAAAGTATCTCCACAACTACAGCATCCCATCAGTAACTCACTTTTATTTTATTAAATGATATATAACACCAAAAAAAGTTACTTATCTTTTCCCTGAACCCTTGTGGGTTTTACGATTTTTCATGCCATGCTATTTTTGCTGAAAAAGGCAGGAAATGGGCAGCCTTGCGCGGAATGGCAGCCAAGGGAGGACCCAAGAGCCAGGAGGATCAAATCTGGGTTCCCTCATAGGAAAGGAAAAAATAAAGATGGCGTCGGTGGCGCAGAATCGTAAAAGAAATTTTATTTTCATACGCTCCACTACGCATCGTAAAATGCTCGAGAACTTGGAAATGGAAAACCCCGCGGGATTCTAGTGCGCTACCGTGGCTTGGATAAACGAGCGCCTGGAACGAACGGCATCGGTCGAGGGCGTCATTTTCCGTGGCACCAGAAGCCTAAGATTCTGGCCACGCCGAAGGACTTACGGCCGGTGCGGTGGGGATGAACGGTCGTAAAAATAAAACCCAAAACCATTCGCCAACCCATACACGTACGTACCCTATCCACAATCGCACTAATCAGAACACTCCATCACCATCGCCACACACAAAGGACGAAGAGAAGACCACCACCAGGGCGAGGGATAAAGTTTCCTTGAAAAGCGAGCAACTGAGAAAGCAAAGAAATTTTACGAGTCTTATCGTAAAAAAAGAAACTCGACCGCGATGGAGCCTGAAAGCAGGACGGAAACGGAAAGAAAATAAAACCGAGCGGGAAAATTACGAAATCCCACCCAAAACGCAGCCTTGGTTTCGTAATATGGAGCGTAACGAAGGATCTACTCTGTGTGTGTGTGTGTTTTATGCGAAGCTCAACCACTTATTTATGTCGACGTTTTTTTTCTTCTTCCCTTTGGCTGAGAGTTGAAATGAGCTGAAAATCTTGAAAGGAAAACGGATCAGGAAACGACCGGAAGTTTGCCGTTCGCGGAATATGGCTCGAAAAAGTCGTAAAAGAAGGACGTGCTCGGTTCGATGGCTAGCCAAGCTGAAGCCAGCTACCGTTAGATGAGGTTTGTTTTAGTGCTTCTTTGAGATGGATTTTTCTTTTACGACGGCAAATTTTGATGAAAATTTCGACCCTCCACCCCCACCCGAACCGCTCCCAAAATTCCGCTTTTCGTCCAATTTCGCTCAAGTAAAAACGGCCACTCCTTCAATCAACAGATGTAAAGGAAAATGTAAAGGTTTGTGTATGTGTGTGTGGGGGGGGGGGGGACTATAAGGCGGGGCAAATTTTGATAAAAGAAATTGAGCTAACGTAAAGTTGTTTTTCAGAGTTTTTAATACTGTTTGTTTTTAAAACTAATGGATACAACTTGTGCACGAAAATTAAAGGAAAAAAATCGTTCGAATAAGGATAATCAATACGAAAAAAACCAAAAAAATCAAGCAATTGTATGAAAAAAGTAACTAAATAAAAGTTAACAACTTCCGAAATACAGCCTGGCTGTTCTTAAACAAATAATAATAAATGTTAACAACATTTGAACTACTTGATTGACTCCTTTAATCAGATTTTTATTAGCTGTAAGTGACAAAAATCAAAACTACAGCACGTGATAATGATAATTTCATTGAAAAGTGCATTGCCTTAAATTGAAATAATACCAAAACTATGAAAACCTCATAATATAGTTCAAATTATTGTAATCTCATCAGTGTTCTTGTAATAATCATCAGGATTCATATTCACACTATAAAATGTCACTTATTTTGAGGAAAAAAATCACGGAACAACATTTTTATTGGTATCAATCCTATGTCTTTCTAAATTGTTAGTGAAACAACATTCTTACCGTCTACTGGTGAGAACAATTTGGTTGATTTGACTTATTTGCAAGGAGAGAATGTGATCTTTCTATTAGATCATTGTTAAGCAGCGTTTCATGAGAATCCAAACAGCATCCGGTATGTTTGAAATATTTCCAATACTTAAAAAAAAAACATCTGAAGCTGAATCCATACTGAATATCAGCCGTGTCCAAGCGTCCAAACCAAAAGGCTCGTAAATCTTTTTATTTAGGATTGCTTGAAGGCGACCGACGAAAAAAAAAGGATCGGAACTCTTCCATGGAATGTGAGACATACATTTTTTTTAGATCGCCGCTGACAAGTTGCAGATGTTCTCAAGCAAGGACAACAGGCAGAACATGAACGGTTCGAGGCGAACGAAAGCCCTATTCGAGACCAACCAAACTGCCAAGGCCATTATGGTGGCTCTGTTAGATAATTGTAACAAAAAAATGGCCGCCATCGAGCGCACTGGGTCGTGGCAACGGTCTGTCCCTGGAAAGTGGAAACGTAAAACTGGATAGTTGATGGGCAGAGGACCGAGAAAATGTTAAACTTTCATCCGAATGCTACCCCTAGCAAGGCATAGAAATAGTCCGCAACGGCCATCTTTAGGGACCACTTTTTTCCTCATTTCCCATTGCCGGGTTTCGGTATCGCCCTTTCTTCATATTCCTATCCTTTGCCGCGATAGTTACGTATAGCATTACGCAATAGCTCGCTACCCTTGTTGCAGGGCGCCATTGCTCCTGACCCTTATCACTCGGCTAGAATCCAGGCGCAGTTAACGTCACACTAGGCAGGCTGTTTGGGCGAGAACGGGATCGGCTCATGAAAAAAAAAGTCGCTCTATTTCGCTTTCCGAATGTGATGAACAGTACAAAGCAGCGGCCTGACATTATTTATGTGCACACGCGTGTCGCTGGTAATTCCATTAAAATTTTTATGCGGGAACTTTGCCCAACTCCCTTTGGAAGCTTCGTTGCACGGTTCTGAACGAAATTATTATTGCATGCACGCCACTGGTAGCATGGTAGAAGGGTCCTAGCACTATTCTGATCCCGCAGGATCTCGGAAGGAGACATGAAACTGAAACAAAACTCATCCCAGCATTCTCCTATCGACAAAGTAGTTAAACTGTAAGTAAAACGTAATTTATCGTTCGGAATTTACGAGTTCTTCTGAGAAAACTAGGGATGGTGAAATGTTACTGCTATCTTTTACTTCTACCACGACGAATGCTGTTTCGCCCACGGTATTAATGACCAACTATTTCTGTACAGCTAGATGTGCATCGAGCGATAGGAAATGCTGGTTTGGGTTTTTTTTTTCAAAGATCAATTAAAATAAAATCATATTCTGACTGCTAGGCTAAAATAAATTTGGCTAATTTGAGAACACGTGTGTCATGTTTTAACAGAGTTTTTCGTATTCTAAGGTAATGAACGGACGTTTTCAATATGCTTCGTTTTTAATTAATTTGCCGACGTACTCCTATAACGGGCTTTCAAAAAAAAATATTATAATGATAAAGCTGTATAATCTCATCATCTAATTTCAAAGCAAAATATGGTTCGAAAATTATTACACCTCATAATCTAGCAATAAATCAAATTTATGTGGTAATGCTTACCTTTTTATTGATTACAGCATAAATCAAAACCTACCGAGCCACACTTTTCGCCTCAGAAATATGTGAAAAGTCATTTTAGTTATCTCCAAGTTCAATTGATGACGCTCATTGCAATATTGAATTTTTATAAGTCATTTTATGAAACTGATGGTATAACTTATGCTAAGCACGCCTGAACTAATAATTAGTTTTTTATTTATATTTTATTAATTATTCAATTCTAAATTTTTATCAACAATCAGCTGAGAGCAACAAATCGATGTTTTTTTTTTATTTTTCTGTACAAAAATGTTCATAAAAATTTAAAAAAATTAAATTATCTTCGTTTTTAAGTATAAAAATAGTATGAAAGAGTACACATTTTCGTTCTTCCTGAAGTCTAATTATTATTGAATAATCTTTAACTCCAGAGTATAATAAAAATATAATTTCCATTATTTAGGACCCGTCAATTTGTTAATCACAGTTGATGCAAGCTCGATTGCCTAGTCACTTACGAGACACTAACACAACCTTTAGAATACGGTCTGCAGCATCCATTTTCGATAAACTTTGCCTCTGATCGCCCACCATCGGTCGATCGGAATGTTTTTTTTTTTCTGCTTCTCACGCATACTCAACATGAATGTGGTGGCTTTGAAATCAATACACTACGCTCCACCACGCTAGCAGTGAGTGTAGAAAAAGTGAGAGTAAATATCAACAAAAAAGGCCAGTTTCAGTCTCCTACCTCCCTGCGCGAAGACAAAGATGGCAAATGGGCCTGAACAGATATCAACGCGGGAAAAGGTAGAAAGAAACGGAAAATATGGGTCAACGTCAAGCATAGATCCTCTCTACGAGTCCGCCAATTTAAACACGGTATCGTTTAATGCAGCGAGCGGCCCACAGCGATGCTGCGATGACTGTTACCATGAAGTACCATGACGAGGGCCATCCAATATGCTGCTGATCTTTCACTAGTATTAGAGTACTGGGGGCAGAAAAACAACCGCGATCGCTGGGTTGGTCGTGCGCACGTTGGCTTGTAGGAGGGACTCGCAGAGTGCTTGGTTGTATGTGTGCTCGATAGATCGCAGTAAGCTTCGTTGTGGCGCGAAAGCAAGATGGGAAGCCTATGCCATGTTTCGAGCGAGATAAACGTGCAAACGGATTGAAGCTTTGCGTTGCAGCCGCCTAGCTCCACCAGCTGTTGGGCGCCTGGTATTTCAAAACTGTATGCAGAGAAGCATAAAGAGGAAAACGGAAAACTTACTTACGGGTTTCACCGCCCTCCACCGGTGGAGTATTTCGTCATTGCCACAATGGAAAGAACTGCAGCATATGCGCAAGCACGTGCGTAAATGGGATTTTATTGTACACAAATTTACTCGCTATTATAAAGATGACGATGCTTGCAGAAAGAACTAACCCGTCTAATCTAGTAAACTAAGCCTTCTAACAATTTTAGCAGGATGATTTATGAAATAAAAAATTCAACTAACATAAATCTAAACGTCATCGATGATACGAGCATTTGTTAAATGTCACTACATCAGCATGCCATGCAAATGACGAATGTGCCAAAAAGCTCAAACCTGAAGCTGATCGTGATACAACGTGTCTATTTAATCATAAAATAGTAAAAAACGTACAATTTAGATGCAATGGTTTTAGTGTAAAATCCTGACAATGCACTGCTGTCGTTTGATGCAAAACAAAGCATTCAAAGATCCAACATTGATTAAAGTTATATAGTTATATGAAACCGTTCAACATGAGCTGCTGGAGTCCAATGATGGCTGCCCACCAGCGATTGCGTTCGAACGAGAATTTCTGTCACGGCATATGACATCAAGGCTCGACTCAGCAAAGTTCCGAATGCCAACCAAAGGTAGCATAAGGCACCGAACCAACTGGCTTCCTGCTGTACTAAACGGGCTTGTGTTGCAAGCGTTTGGAGCCCAGGGAAATAGTCGTACGCTTCCAAGCAAGCCTGCACACTCGATCGTGAGTTCTCCTCTGTTGACCATGGAGCCTTCTACTTTCGATTTCGTTTCATTGAAGGTTTCCTCCTACCCACCAATTTGCTGCTGGTACCACAATCTTTGTCACTGTCTCTCTCTCTCTCTCTCTCTCTGTTTCCTTTTCTTTCCTATCATCACTCGCATACCTCCCTCTTGCTTTGCTACCCCACTGTGTCACTCTATCTCTCGCTCTCGCGCTGTTTCTTATGCTTGCCCCATCCCTTCCGCCTTTCTCTTGAGCGTTTGCCAAGCGACCTAACCTCGTACTATTTTTCTCTCACTACCAGCTACCCCCACTATTGCCGCGATCCGCGATGGCCATCTAACGAACACCAACCGGCCGCCACTAGGCAGGCTGGCTGGAAGTGACCCGCATCAATGAAACAGCCTTTAACTAATACAGCCTGCTTTTCTGCGTTTCCAATCTCTGCTGCGAGACGCCTTTCGATGGCCCTGTACCACCGTGTGCCGCTCGAGCGAGCCCTGTGCGGTCCGAAAATAACATTTAGTGAGTAAGTCCCTGGCCCGTTCCGTTCGCCGTCGCCGTCGCGGTTCTGCTTTGGTGGAAGGAAAGGCCGTGATGGAGAAAACGGTCTAACTTTATTTTCCATTTTTAGTTTCGGAACCAGTTATTATGCTAGAGAGCCCAGCTGAGCCGAGCTTTGTGGCGCTTATGCAATGCCCAACCGCGTGAGAGTGGTAGCGATGGATTTTTCTAAGGTTTTTGCTTCGTTTTCCGTCCCCTTGACTCTTCACCGTTCACCGAAGGCTTATTTTTTTTGTATTTTTTTTTCTTTTCACAAGGATCTAGCAAACGAGCTTTGTAAAAGACGCTTTCGGATCGCGCTCTATCTCGGTGGGCTCGCACGAGTGTCTGGAGCGCCTTGCAACTGTATGCTTGGCCGTGGCCATTGATGTTGGCACACTTTCGAAGATAGCCTTTTCCCTGTCGGCTTATAGTTGCAGTCGCTATTTCTTTTTCTTCCTCGAGAGGCTTTCGGTCGTGAGAGGGTGGATGTTTTTTTACCTTGCTTCGAGAGGTGTTAGGAAATCCAGCAGAAAGGTTTCGAAATGGAACGCCTAGCTAGGTGGGAGATTGGGGCGCATAGTTTTGCAGCTGGGAGCTCTACCCGTGAATAAAAGCAATTTTGCTCATGCTGGATACTACTTGCTTTGTGGCTTATGGCATGGTTTCCGCGATTTGATTATGAAAAGCGGCTAGTACATACTAACGCTAGCTTTATGCTATGGAAATTCTTTGTCATTTGAAACATATGTGGATGACCAGACTGTACAGCTAATAAACAAAACAAAAGCGCATTGTAATAATATAACAATAGCTCTAATCAGCCGCGTTGAAGGGGTTTAATCGGTTAATTTTCACTTGTATGTTTGGGATTTGTTTACTAAATATCTCCAGAATATCCACACATACTCTGTGAACAAAAGTTCTGAAGCTTTAAATTTTTGGAAACAAGTATATTGTTAAGCAATTGTTAAAACCATACATAAATCGTTAGTCTAGTAGAGCGTTGATTATTTTTTTCGTTGATTCGTCATCTATGAATACAGATTTGTCCTGAATAATGATGATTTGGAAATACATAATACAATTATGAATTATATATAAAAGAAATAATTTGACAAATATGCGATAATAAAGACAATATTAAATTCGGTTTTAACTTGAATTCCGAGAAAGCAACTTCTTTGAAATTAAAATATTGCCATCGGAAACATTTTTTACATGAATTAATTGTTTTATCTATTTAAAACAGTTCGTGAGGTTAGTTCGACAGTTTTTCCATACAAAAGAAACTTCGTTATTTTCGTTTACATTTTGAAAAAAAAATTGATAATGAAATAACTCATTATCATTGAGCTTAATTTTTACTGAAAAATCGACACTTTACAAAAAAAGACGTAGTTAAACAATTATTCGAAACAAAGATATCGGCAAATTAGTGACCTTTTCTCGTGATTGTATCCGATGAAATAGCAAAAAAACGAAAAAAAATAGTAGTTCGTGATGAAAATTATTTAAAAAGTGATTTTTATTATTTTTTTTAATACCAACCACACAATCTACTTACACAATTTCTACTGCTCGTTGTAGTAGCAAGAATTATACTGAAGGATGATTATGAGACTTCTTATTTTTTAGGCAAAACAATAATACATTTTAAAAATAAGAACAATAAAACATATACATTTTTAAATTATATGAATATGTGAAAACTCATTGCTTAGAAAAGATATATTTAAATTTATATGCCACTTTGTAATATTGATCAAAAATCACAAATAAAAGCTAGTTCATTTCTTTGAATAATCGTATAAACTACTATGATACCAACTCGGCAGGCTTCAATTATGCCGCATAATTTCAGACCACTTCTTCGTTTACAGCTGTGTTTAATTGAAAGGGTAATGTTTTATTAAAATGAGCAATGCATCGATATAAAATATAATGTATTTTGATGTAACTTATATTTCATGTTTTGTTATAAGCATTGCTCACGCATAATGTACAAGAAAATAAATACAAATACCATGATTAGCCCCATCGTGCATAAATTGAGCAATTAAAATAAAGAAAAAAACTAACTACTAGTTATTAATTTTAAACACATTTTTTAATGCAAACAAAGCCTGAGTAGAAAGTCAACTGGCCATACGGTCAAAATAATCAACAGCTAGGAGCACAAGATTCAGGCATCGATCGGATAACATCAAGCGAAACCTAACCGTTGTTAACATCATGTGATGATCCTCATCAACCACCCGTACCTACCACTCTATTGGGCTTACACTTTCCGTCTATTTGAATAATTGAGGGATTATGGTTGCTTTCAAATGCCTGCCAGAACGAGACCGTTGATGTTCCTACAATGTAGCGAAAATTTGTAACCATTTTGGGAACGCCAGTACGAAACTCCTCACACAATGCGCCATCCAACCGCAATGCCCATGTAATCCATCCATGGCATAGTTCCGTCACGATTCCGTCCGCGTGCCAATGCGTCGGCTTTCCGGGCGTCATTTTACGGGCCCCGGAGGAAGTAGGCGCGTCACTTTGGCACTGTCACCATCGGCCATCGACGTAACGCCATCAAACAGACACCTTCAAAGGCCTGCACACTTGCGCGAAGGGGGTTTTGCAAGATTGAGTTTTGAAACATTGATGAACGGGCCATAAAACCGGCCAAAAAGCGAGCGCGATGTTCGATGCCACCGTATTCAAATCCCCGGGGTCATTCCGGTCTGGCCCCGGCCCTCAGCGTCGCAGTTCCCAGCGGGCTACTGGTACCGCACGCTCCAATAAAGCGCTCCGAACGAAAGCAACCTGCCCGTAACGCCTTTTGGCACTCGCCGGTTCGCTTTAGGCCGGTCTCGGGCCTTCAGTTCGGTGAGAAATCCCATCCGGCAGGATTCTAGCTGTATATGATTGTCGGAAAATTTCCTACAGGCAGGCCTTTTTACGACGCTTGTTTATTGGTTTACAGCACCATTATAAAAATGCATCCTACATATTAACCCTTGCCCGGGCGTGGGGAGGACTCAACGGGTAACGGAAACCGATAGGCACCGTCGAAACGAAAAAAGACCGCGTTACGACCCTGTTGGGACCTTTGGGTCGCCCTGAACCAGTTAAATGATTAAAACGGAGCAACTGTACTGTTGAAGGTAGCCCACCCGAAGCCACACCAGGACCAGCACCAACGCACATGGAGTCTCTGAGGGCCATCACTACCAAACTATCGTATGTGGCAAGCGGATTTTCGGACCCATTACGCCTTCCGATGGTCCGGAATCAACGGGTTATCCCGTTAGCCTTTGTGACCTTGCTCCGTTTTTCCGACAAAACTCGTGCAAATCGTTTGACGGCGCACGTCTTCCACACATCCTTCGGCTTTGGGTTTGGCCTTGGGTGAATGAAAGAAGGAAGCATTTTTTTATCCCTACAATGGTCCAATAACTAGCTATTGCGCGCTCACGTGTTCCCAGGGCCTTCATTTCCCGCTAGCCTTGAGCTACAATATCTATCCCAGGATATGCATTTCTCCACGGAAATTGTTGCAATCCTTTCGCAACTTTTTCTTCTCAACTTCCATAGCCGTTAACGGCCATTAGCTTAAACATGGAGTGAAGGTTTTATCGAAAAAAATGCTCGACATATAGGTGTCCTTACAGTTGTACAGTTATTTGTGTCCTTTTTTTAGTGTTTCTCTTTTATTTTCATTTACTTTTCAATTCTCGCCCCGAAACCTAGCCTCGATATAGGGGATTTCTGCTTTATGCGATTTATTTTCCATTTTACCAAACAGAGCTGACAAAGAGATCTAGTCGTAGCACTGAGAAATCCAATAAACATTAAAAATTAAGTAAAAATTACACCGATCATTGTAGTTGCTGTTAGCGCTAATCTTTTCCTATAGGTTTGAAACTATAGCATTGAAGTTGAAACAAACCCCAACTAGTTGCTGAACTTTTAGCCAGTAACAACTGATGGTGGGGCTGTAATTCAATTTTGCTTCATTAATCGTGTGTATGTAGCCTTTTTTGCATTGAAATCATCAGAGCTTTCAGTAATAGTGCATATTCAATTTTGTTTTGCTCTTTCTGACCCATGAGTCTTTCCAATTCATAAGCCATACGCAGTCAGTATTGCCTTCTACGGCAATAAGATAATCATAAAACCAGACCTCCAGACGCATTGCAGACCTTCGAAAGTAGACCGGAGAATTGGGAGGCGTGAAAGTTCCTACCGTTACCATTCTGTTTTGCTACCCTAGTGAAAGGAGTACGACAAATGTACGCCTCATGGCAAGAAAAGCAGTTGGCCAAGAACAAAAGGGGATCTTTAAAATCGACTTATCAGGCGCTACACCCGCTTAGCGGTCTTATCCTATTCCAGGAGAAACCGGAACCGCTCGCGGTCAAAAACCAACTCCGGCCTTTGTCCCAAATGATTTAATAGGGATTTATTTATAACGCTAAGATATAAAAATTATCTTCAACTTCTTCTACTTCAGAGTATAGTTCAATCGAAATTGACCTCCTATAACGATGAAACACAAAGCTCACTGCATCGCAATTAGACACATAACCTCTCTTTTCCTGTTTTCAACAGCTACCTAGCTGTCGTTTTATTTTCAACACTTTGTATTTGAGCCCGGTGCTACACGCAGGCCAATAAATGACGCAAAACCCGTAGTTAAACCAGCACGGTTTTATTGAACACTAGTGGGGTTGAGTTAGGATTTTATTGGCAGAGCCTTTCGGTACCAGATAAAGAACAGATATAGAATTCCAGATATAGAATGCAGAAATCAACTTGGCTCTACGCTATTGAGAAACATTTCAGCTACGCGCATAATGTAATGCATGAAAATATTTTCTGGAGGCAAAATCGAACATTCACATTTATCAGCGTAAATACTATTACATTTTATCAAATGCCCAATGCTGAGTTGAAAATAATAATTTTGAAGTAACGAATAATGTACTAAGGATGACCATATGATACTAAAATTCGCATTCGTGATTTGGTAATTAAACCAACAATTTTCGAGAGGAACCTACATCTCGAAAGATAAAAGCACATGTTACGGAAACGCCTAAACATATTTTCTAATTTAAATAATATTTAAAATACCATTTGAAATGAAAAATGAAAAATAAATTACACTACTTTTTTTGTTTTTTCAAATTTGAAATTATATTATATATTATATTCATGCTTAATATTTTGTTTTCACTGCGTTTAGTTGATTAAATTGTTGTCTCTGATGTCGGCCAGAAATGCCAGTTAAAAATGAATCATTTTTTAGCGCTTGCTGAAACTTTTCCATCGAGGAATTTAAGTTCAAGAACAGCCATTTCTAGTATGAACACATCTTTCAAGCTAAAATAAGTCTTTGATACAATCTTGATTAACATATAGGCATTTTTTGAAAGCATTATAATATTTAAAAAGGTTACATCTCCGGAATGATAGTTATTTCTCCCTTATTCTCGTTCCAATAATAAAAAATAATCATTTTTAAATTACTACAATATATACTACATGCTTAATATTTTGTTTTCGCTGCGTTTAGTTGATTGCTTAAATTGTTGTCTCTGATGTCGGCCAGAAATGCCAGTTAAAAATGAATCATTTTTTAGCGCTTGCTGAAACTTTTCCATCGAGGAATTTAAGTTCAAGAACAGCCATTTCTAGTATGAACACATCTTTCAAGCTAAAATAAGTCTTTGATACAATCTTGATTAACATATAGGCATTTTTTGAAAGCATTATAATATTTAAAAAGGTTACATCTCCGGAATGATAGTTATTTCTCCCTTATTCTCGTTCCAATAATAAAAAATAATCATTTTTAAATTACTACAAGCCTTGAGCTCAAAAAAGAGTAAAATCTATGTATGCCTCTATTATAAGATTTACACCCTATTGCTACAGAAGTACCGGAAGTAAAGCATTCTATTAGATGTTACATTCATTCTACAAGATGAAATTATTTTTCTTACATACTTTTGAAACATAATTTTTTCTACATAGTTCGAAATGTTTTTCATAAATGACACCTCACTGGTGCATATATTTCTTAAAGATATAGAAAAGGAGTTTACTTAGGTATTATTGATGTTTTATTATATTTTGTTCAGAAATTTCCTTTCCATTTTGAATTTGAACTTTCTCAATAAAACTATATTTTTTCTCGCTCACACTTATATCTTATCATCGAATCGTTTTGTTTGACTAGTTTTAACTATTTCCAGCTACCAAAAAAGAGTAGTATAGAAACCTATCGCCGAATTGCGTTTCATAAAGATATTTAAAGATGCGAAGTACCAACGAAGTACCGGAGGGGAGTGACTTGGTCGTAAACCGTTTCTCGAATCGCGGCTTCCTGTCGCTGCCGAGAGTAGGAAAGAGAGTAACCAAACATGTCCTTCCAACTGGCTGTGTGAGAATGTTGACGAAGTTTTCTAAAGATAATACTTCTTCCTGCACAACTTGCACCCTATGGCTCTAATGTCTTTCGTTGGGAAGGGTCTACGGCGATAAATTTGATGCCAGATGAGCAATGAAATGGAAACTCGTAAAATAATTCTTGTGTCTTCGTCTCGTAGTTAGAGAATCCTCGCTAAGGCCCGCTCGACCGCCCAACTGTCTGTACAGCAAAGAGAAAGATGAAAATGCTTTTTAGATTTAAGAGAATCTGCTTTACAAGACATTGTCAGAGGTTTCGTCTTCTTTTCCATTGAATTGTCTTTCAAATTTTCTTGGCCATTTTGCGCTATGCTATGGCGCGTTTTTTGTATTGTTATGTGCCACAATATGAAGGAAATGACCTACATTGCACATGCGTACAACATGTGGCCGCGATGGAATTTCAACCAATTTTTAGCCTCTTTTTCCAGCGCCGAGAAAAAAGTCCTTCGACTGGGTTTGTCGTGGAAAAGTTAGGTGCATCGCTCGGATGGAGAATTGATTCTCGAACATTACATCCTGGGACGTATTTTCTCGCTCTCTTTCGCTCGCTTCCGGTAAACGCTAGCATTCGGAGAATATCCTTCTCTCGCTGTCTCTTTCACTCGCTGTCAATGAATTGGTAGCATTCAGAGTAGGTGGAGCCATGGCAACCGTCCGTCAAAAGCACGCCATAACACCCGCAGTAGGCATGAGCAGTAGAGCAACGGGCAGGATATAGAGAAAGGCTGTTACATACGCGTTCTTGTTTTTCCAGTGTGGGTGGGAGATTGGAAACCAGCCAGAAGCCATGACTGTACGTATATAAGCAGACACTTTCTAGGATGGGCTTTCACTGTCGTTTACATAAAAAAAGGAAAAGGGCAACACAAGCATTGCTTAAGGCTAAATAAGCTTCCTATTTACATTACATACATAATGGATTGTGTTTGTGATTCGTTAGAATAGCATACGAAAAATATTTGCAAAAATGGCAGATTTGTTATTGTTGCTCACACCTTTCAATTGTGTGTTCAATTGTGAATTCAATACAATTACTACTAGTCCGATAGACAAAGCTGATATTATAATTTTAACAGTAATAGTAATTATAATTTAAACATATTTAACCAAGGCGTACAGCGATCATAATCGAAAATATGCCAATCACTGTCGGCATTCAGCGGCATCGATCGACATCGTAAGCAGTTCCGGTCTCTGCAGCAACATGCCAAGATCGGTAAGCGGTTGAATAAGCAACTGAGAATAGAAATCTGTTTGAATCGTTGACTTAAATGCGGTTGTAATAGTTTATAAAATAACACAATGGAAGCTATTTTTTAATTTTTTCTTCTAACAATCAATAGTCAAACTGCAGTTGTTAAATTATATTTTCAATTCTAAATAACAAAAAAAAAATACAATTTGTATATTGATAAAATCTATTGACAGTCTAATGGCAACTAGGCACACCATAACAACGTACATAATGCTATAGTTGATAAACTTAGAATCCCCAAGTTCATGATTTAAGCGTACCAAGAGGATTGGATTATTTTGTTTTCTTATTTGTAACTTCTCGGAGCCGAGAATACATCATGTCTCTCGCTGAGCTGTCCAATGGCACAAGGTGCTGTCTCTTATCACTTTTCCATAGCGCAAGCGTTTCACGTCTGCGTAAAACGCGGTCTGAGCGATCAGCTTTAGATGCATACTTTTCGTCTTGCATCATCAGAATTCGGTTCGAGTTTGAAACTTATCGGAAATCATTATTTTACAATCCTCCTTTTACTATCACCTACATACGCCAGTTGCAACCATTACTCGTCGTCACAGTCTTCCTCACCGCTACTGTCGTCATCTGTGTCGGATCCACTTCCAGAAAATTGCGAACCGGAACCTTTCTCTTTGCATATGTTGGAGCGCTGTTTGGCTCCGTTGTCCTTCCTCTCTTCGATCGTAGGTCGAGTGGAAGTGATCAATGCTTCGGTTGAACTTTGTCCAGATTTTTCGTCCTTCCCCGCGCTGGAATCTATATCTAAAACTTCTTTATTTTCATCATCTTCACTTTCCCCTGATGGTTTAGCAAACGGTTCCACTGTACTAATTGCTGAAACATTTACGGATGTCTGACTATCCGTGGTTGTTGGTGCTATCGATGTCGATGTCGGCGTCGAGGATGTGCTTGTTGTTATTGTAAGCGTCATTACCGGGTTCCCGTTTTTATCGTGCAGCATTGCTCCGTTGCTGGCACTTTCGTTTAATCGATCTACCAAGTGTCCGTACAGGAAGAGCATTCCAACGCCAAAGCAAACACCAACACAAACGACAAGTGCCAGAAACCCGACGCACTTCCTGTTCAACGATTTTGGCCTAATATCTCCCATAGTCGATCTTCGCGATCCGTTCACGAGGTGGTTGACGTTCTTGGAACCATCTACTACGCCTGTACCACTGGCAACACTATCCGGGGACCTGTTGACATTCCCGTTCGATTCTATGTCGTTCCGAATAGTGACCATAGCGAAAACGCGATTAGAATCTTGCTCGATGTTTTCCCAATGCCAGAAAGCGGTTTTTCAACAAATACACTTCGTCGAAAGTGACGGCTACGCTCGTAAATGCGATTCCTGTAACGCTGGTTTGCTAGTGCTACGGATTCGAATGAACTGATCGCCTTTAATCTATCTACGCAGCTTCGACCCATTATCATCTTCGGGCCCTTGTTAGTTGATAGCGGATGCAATGTTCTTCAATACGCTAGTCTACCGATACACTTACATTGCTCATGAACTTACGTGCGAACTAAAATACAGCAACATTTGCAATGCGGACTTTCCAATTGACAGTGAAGGACAAAAAAGGATACGATTGAATTGCTGAAAATATGAAAAACGATCACATGGTATCGTACATAATTTTTGAATGCATCGGATGCAAATGATTGAAAATTGATTTAGAATATACTTTCAATTATTTATTGAGAGCACGGCAAAAGCACGTAGGCACATGGATCTAAGCACAATGATATAAAGTGAGTAAAACAAAAAAAGGTAAAAGACTGATATTTATTATGTGTATGAAGAAAGTACGAATTTGGCTCTTCCAACGCTCTGCATGTTCTACCTACACTGTTCGTTTAGACAGCTAAACAGTTTAATGACGAATGATTGAAAAAGTAGTCGAGTTTGAAAATAAAATAGCCAAAAAATCAATGAATAATTATTACTAAGCTGTATTTTTTCCTTATACAATCATTGCATTTTACACACATGCTATGTATTTGTACTTGTATGTCTTTTTAAAGTTATTTTTCGTTTTTTGCCCATTACTCATTAGTCTTCTGCGAATCATTTGATGTTCCATAGTCGATTCCATATGGAGAAAACTGTATCCATGGAGCTGTAGGAATGGTCCATACCCAGCGAAAAAATTCCGTACGATGCGTTGCGTCTTCTATGGATTGTGCTTCATTTGAATCCTTTAGCTCTACAGCTCTGTTGGTCGATGTGTCCTCGTGGGAAACAACTGATCCTCGCGTGGCGCTTTCGATACCGATGTTCTTTTTAGCTTCAATGTCACCGTGTACACTAGTTTTATTTTCACCATGCTGCACATCATGATTAGCATTGGCAAAAGTTAGGTTTGATTTAAAATGTTCTTCAGCAGCAAACTGGTTATTAGATTTTGATTCGATTTCGATATCGATGTTCTTTTTAGCTTCAATGTCACCGTGTACACTAGTTTTATTTTCACCACGCTGCTCATCATAATTAGCATTGGCGAAAGTTAGGTTTGATTTAAAATGTTCTTCAGCAGCAAACTGGTTTTTCGATTTTGTTTTCACAGAACGATGGATCAACTGAAGAAGTTGTTGAATGCCAGGAATTTTTGAACCGTACTTGATTAGTAAAACGTCGGCCTTTTGAATAATTCCCTTGGAACCTTCAGCATTTAGGTCCTTATAATTCATTTGTATATCCTTCCAATGATACACAAGAGCCATAGTAAATGCACCTAGAACGATTGAACTGAATACTACCAACGCGAATGTGAAAGTCTTGCATGTGAAGAAGCCGGTTGGTTTCACCATTTCGCGCTCTACTGCTCGTCCAATATCAAACTTGTACTCCATTTTGGAATTAACAAATATCAGCAATGGTGCTGAATGACGACGTTCGCAAATCAACTGATGAACATTTCAAATTTATCAGATTAATTTATATGAATTTGCATGCTTTGAATTAAGTGCTACCATTGGAATTTCTTATCAATTCCTTATCCTTGACGCTTGCTCGTCTGATTGAAGGAAAAAGCATCTCAGGGAGAAATGATTAGATTGGATGGCATTCGGCGGTGAAGGTGAAGGATTAATATTGTTTTCCTGCTATAACGGAGATTTGAAAACCCTTTTCCTCGTTTTCTAATCAACTTGAATGGAAGAATGTTTAACATTTTATTTTACAGAATTAACTATAGCCTCACTTTCTAATGCTCATATACAAGCAGAAAATAATGATTCAATACTAAACTTTAATTTGTACAACTCTTCAGTAGCTTGTAGTGTATTCCGGAGCAATTAGATAACGGTTGTTAGTCAAGCCGAACAAAAAAGAAGATAGAACCCTTGAAATAATATGATTTGAGTAGATTTCTGTTTCTGAACTCCTCGTTTACTCGTTGCATAAAAAGATGGTGGATCAAAAGAACGTCAAAATCCAAAATTGAAAAGTACACAGTTTGAATGTTGAGCTTGCAAATATTTATTTTGTGATCACTTCTCAAGGTTTTTTTTATCGGACAGGTGGAATTGTCTAATGCCTGGTCTGGTACCAGTCTACGAACACACTCTATTACTCATACCCGCAAGCTTGGTTCAAGAATGGAAATTCGTTCATTACAAAACAAAATCCTGATGGCATACGAACCGAACACATTCGTACACCGTTTTGTGTCTACCCTCCGAAAATGGTATGTTGATTATTTCGACCAGCTTAGTCATCATCAATTGTAGCATCTTCCATTTCCTGCGTTGGAGGATCAGTACTTGCCGGATTTCCATCAAATCTAGGCTTGAAAACGTTTGAAACTAAAAAGAAAGATGAAAAAAGCCAATATTAGTCTGCTACTCTGCTTTTGTTTAGTTTGTTAGCCAGATTTTACCCATATCATTGTCAAGGAGGTTTATAACAGAAAAGTTTTTCGTTTTCAAATCGCCACCCAAGGCGAGGGTGAAGGGATTATCCTGGCATTCGTCCATGCACTGAATTACTCCAATTTTGGGATTCCGTTTGTACACGAGACGTGCATCTTGCTCATTTATATCCCACACTTTAAGCGACCCGTCCGCAGATGCAGTCGAGAGCATTCCTTTCACACGTGTGCTGAGTACTAGACCCGTGATTTCCTTATCATGGGCTTCCTTAGTCCATAACGTTTGATCATTGCGACGAGTATCGATGTAATGCATTTTTCCATCGTTCGTACTAGCTACAAAACAATGCTGGTTAAAGTGGTCCCAGCAGACCCGTTCCACTTCGCCTCCAAGAAGCCACGTTTTATAACTACTAGCATCATCGTTAGTGGCACGACAGTCGAATACTTTCACTTTTCCATCGCAACTTCCAACTAGAAGACTCTCTGCGCGTGCTGGATGAAATGATAATGTTTGCACCTTCTCCTCGAAATCACGAATGGTTGTATGCGGAATTCCTTCCTCAAGGTCCCAAAGGATAACAGTCTGATCGACCGAACCGCTAGCCAAAATATGCCTAACAAAAACAAAAAATAATAACGAATAATAAATGTCCAAACTCCGGCATAAGTTTAACTTACTGTAGATGGTTATTCCACGATATGTCCAATACCGCATCCTTATGTCCTAATTTTGGAATATTCTTTTTCCGATTGCCTTTTGATCCCAGTTTGCATACTGGTTCTAATGAATCTTGAATGTCTAGATCCCACAGTGTGATGATAGGATCCATACACCCAATAGCGCACAAATTACCCGGAGTATCGCTGCCTGGATCAAAACTAAGCCATTCAATACAGAGTGGTGGACTCGGAAGTAGAAAATCATGATGAACATACAAGCTACCTTCCTCTTCGTTATGAACTTAAATATAAATAGGACACCAGAATCATAATGGGTTTCAAACATAATCAAAAATAATCATACATACTGTATACTTCCATAGATGCGCTATCGTTTTGCACGTGTCCTACGAGAATTAAATTGTCCGTAGGTTTGATAATTTCATCTTCTGCATCGGAATCATCGTCATCCTGAATATTTTCTTCCGGATCCACGACTGCTACTGTACTCAAATGTAAACCACTAGTTTCGGCTGTGTTGAATGTAAATAAACCGAAAATAAATAAGAAATATTTAACAGATCTGATGTAAAGGCTACATCGTTGTCCTTACTTTCTTGCTCATATGCATCGAAATTGTATTCATCCGTTCTATCAGTTACCCCAGAGTTGTCCAGCCTCTGGGCCCGCTGTGATAATGATGCATGACCGTCTTCGTTTTCTTCGTCCTCGGATGTGTCCATATCATTTCCTCCTTCCCTGGAAACAAACTCATTAGTACCATAAACATGAACTTCGATCATATCATACATACTCTTCCAGATCTTGCCTGGTTTCATTAATAATTCTAGCCAGTTCAGCGGGTGTTAAAGTGACCTTAATTTAAAGAAACGCACATTCAACAAATTAATAATGAACAAGAAAGCCGGTGCTATTGGCCACAACCACGTTTTGTACATCATACCTTATCTGGATTTGCTTTAGCAACGCCACGTTTCACGAACAACAAACTTGGCACAAAGTTAACGTTCGGGACTTCATCTTCTTGATCAGATTCCATATTTGTATCTTATTTCCGTTTTAAAATCTATAAGTAACGTCGATGGAACGTTCAAGGAAATCACCACGTGCTTTCTATCAATATTGTTTATTTATCAATCTAAAAATGACAGTTTGAAGCATATAATGACTATCATTTGATCGGCTTACGACGTTTGGGGATTGTCAACACAACCAATAGTTCAAAATTGACAGTTTTTAAAAGGGTAAAAAGGACTTTGATTTCCATATTTTTGCAGTAATTTCGACAACGGCATCGATCAACATCGACAGAAACATTGAAAAGAGTTCACATTTGAAGAAATCTCTCTAGTCAATAGTGTTGGAAAACACGCCGGCATTGCTTTTCGAACTTCTTCGGAATCTGTGAGTAACTGGTAAGCGCAGCTCATCATTAGAGACCTTGATACAACTAAATTCACCACGTCTAAAGCAGCTGTCAAATAAAATACAAATTAAAGGAATCTATCGCTATATTTCGTTGCATTCTTTTTACTTTAGTCTTATGAATATAAATTTTATTTTTTTGTTATTTTTTTTTATTACTTTGTTAAGAAAAACTCCTACAGACTTGTTCCTGCTACTCGTTTTTACATATATACTATTGCAGAAATCAACCCGTGAAGTTAAATGCCGTCAAGTAACGATTCGTAGAGCAAGAGAGAAGCTTTATTTCTCTCATCAACACGATGTTCCGAAAACGCCCGAAGTCTGCCTATTTTTCCGAAGATGACGGACAAACTTTTATGGAATAACAGACATTTTAGGAGTCTCGCAAAATAGAAGGCCGTGTTCTTTGTCATCGTTGTCGCCTAATCCCGCGCGGGTATTTTGTTCGTGTAGTTCAGTAGCTCAGCTGTATTAAATGATTGTGCGTGAATGTTTTAAACTAAAGTGCAATATTAGTTTGTTTGGAATCGAAACAATGCCCAACAAAATAGGTTGTTTGTTCCAGTTTTACTACCCGTGTGTATTCCTCGGTTCTAGCAAAAAGGAGAACTGAGTTGCTTCATACACTCGGCGCAGGGAGGTGGATTGTATTGCAATCTTTGTTGTTATTTCTAGTTAGCAGCAGTTGATCCGCAGAAGGTAAGCTAGGAAAGTGAAGCTGTGGGTTTTGCTACAAAATTTCGGTGTTCCCCGTCATTATTTTTTTGTCTTCGAACCCACACACACATGCGCGTAATGTACGCGAGGGCGAATAATTGAGTGCGTGTGTGTATGTGATACACTTGTGGAACTTTTGTGTGTGTGAGTTCAGAAAACATCGCGAAACATCGCGCTGAGAGAAATTAAAAAGAAAAGTTTTTAAAAATTACAAGATTTGTTTTCGTGCGTACTCAATTGTTAAAAGATCGTTCCGTTGGTTGAGCGTACTTTTGTTTTTCACAAGAAGATATTTTTCCAGAGTCTTATATTTATATTGCTGTATTGAGATTCCTAATTTGTTTGGTGTCCACAGATGAATGTTAAGACAAAAACAGCTGAACAAAAGATCCTTGCTCATTTTTACCATAAACAATTTTTTAACTTGAAAAAAAAACCATTGTGGTTTAATTTCAAGGCATCCTTTATCACGAGTGCCATCGTGTAGTTCAAGCACATCACCTGACGTCATCGTGAGTTATACGATATATGAGTTTCTAAATACAAAAAATGAGACAAGAACGTGTAGCGAATGACATGCATCTTGACAGAATTTTCTTGAAGTATTTATGCTGTTTCAAATACATTGAATTTCAAAATTCGTAAAGACGCAGGTATTTTGCATTTTGCTAATTCACACAATTTAGACAGTACTGTACTGTAAGTAAAATATCACTCCCTTGGAAGGGGCTCATCTGCAATGGATGGAATGTGGTAAATTTGAAAACGAGTCATAAATGAAAGTATCGTCGTTTGCTAATTGTTTCCACGTTTACAACTTACATTTGCAATACACCTCTTTTATCACTTTCTATGCACAAAAGCACCATGCACAATCAATATGAACATTTGTCTGGAACTGAAAAATAAATCTTCTTCAATAAGCCCCTCCCCCCTCCCCCCACCCACTTGCCAGCCACCACTGGAATCACCCAGTGCCATCCCATGTTTTTTTTCTGAAACGGACGCGTTATCAATGCGCTCAGCTTGTTTGATTTCTATTTCTTGTGTTCTTCGTGCTTGCTGACGTTTGAGCGACGTCGGAGAGATAAAGAAACCTCACTAGCGGCAGGAGTTTGAAAATGAGATTCACTTGTTCGCGCAATCCTCGCTTCAATTATACCGTTCTTGAGATTCAGGGATAAATTGCATCATTTTGCAATTCTCCTAATGTCTCTAACATACTACCAAATGGAATATTAAGAGTGTTAGTAAAGAGAGTGAGGTAAAGATTTTTTAAAATGCATTTTAAATTTTAAATGGTCTACTCATCGTGGTTATTTCCAATTGATCTTAAACTTGCTTCGTTTCTATGTTACAGGTATTACAGCAGCAGCCAATAGAAGCATTGAAACTGAAAAGCAACCTTTGCTGGATTGCACACCTTCTCCTGCACTTACACAGAGGAAACACAAATTATGCTTCCTGTCTTCTAATCATTTTCGGAGGGTTAGTCTGCTGGTAGTGAGTCGAAGGTGGAGGTTCATACATGGGATGTGAATAGGATAGTTAGAATGCAGTCGGCGGCTGTCGTCACGGAAAAAATTAGAAACACAAACGCCATACGGCCACAATCAGACAACCAGCAGCAAGTGCAATAGTGTTTGCGCGTGCTACGCAACAAAACATAAACAACTGTCTGTCTCGTATGGTCTATCCAAATTCAATGCTCAGTGCAGAATAAGCCCTATTTCGCGCAGAGTAAACTAAAAGGGTAGTAGTGTTAGTCGCGGCGAGTAGAGAACTCGATATTCCGCAAACAAAAAAGAGGCCTATTGTTTTTTGTTGTTGTTATGTTCCGCATCTCTTACTAACGGCTCAATCGTGATACCGTATTGCTCAAGCGTCTCAATCGTGCTCAAATCAAACGAAACGCAATCTTTCCATAGCTACAATTTGTGTGACGGGCGTTCTTGCGGTCTCTAGGATCTTTGTCATTTTAAAAGGATCTCGCAACATGATCATATCGGTCGTATAAACTACCCTTAGTGTACGGGAAAGTGAAGAAGTATCGAGCAACACATAATCGTTTCTTATAATGGTACATAATACCCTGGCAATGTGAACGGACGACAAAGATCGTCTTATCACTCGTATTACATAGCTTGTTAGACGCGTTACTCCAGTTTTGCAAAGGCATTCGTTCTGTGACCGCTGTTCTTTCTCATCGATCGGAATCGTGTTGTGTCAGCGTGGTTGCTATCAGTGTCAAACGGATAGTATCATCTGAGAGTATGATCGGGAGCGGAATTTACATAAATGGGCAGTGACGTATACATGTGTCGAAAGTGTCTCCGTTTTTAAACAGAATCGGCAGTGTTATTCCCTGACGAGATCAATCGTTTTCAACGGCATAATATGCCGTAAGATCAACAGCGTACATTCGATCATCCGGCAACGTCGTCTTTATTGTGTTATCATCTGAATATACATATGTGTGTGTTTTTATGTGTGTATGTGTGTTTGGTATATGTACGTGAGTGTTTTCCAGTGTCGTAAATCCGGTTGCATTGGTTTGTGCGTTTAAAAGGGTGACCAAGAAAGCTCTTGGTTGTGCCAGGAAGATTGCGCTGTAAAGTGGCATTCTGTTAGGGCGTTTTTAAACAAACAAAAAAGAAAGTAATTGATGTGACGACAAAAGCCGCGCTAGTAATGCACTAGATTTAGTCGAGTCTCGTTTGTATAGTATTGCGAAAGAAGCCAATAGGAGAAGGTCCTAATTCACCTGTATGTTTTACAGGGTGATCATATCGTTTTAATTGAGCAAGCTGAACAGGCTAGTGTTGAATTGCATCATCAACGGCGGAGGAAATAAGAACAGCACACTGTTTGTGGCAACCTGTTTGTTATTGGCGGAGTACTACTGAGGACTCAAGGTATCGCCAAAAATGCGTGAATTCAAGGTCGTCGTCCTCGGTTCCGGAGGTGTCGGAAAGTCGGCCCTCACGGTGCAGTTTGTCTCTGGATGTTTTATAGAGAAGTACGATCCCACCATTGAGGATTTCTACCGAAAAGAGATTGAGGTAAGTACATGACACGAATGTCATATGAACAACAAATCTTTGAGTATCTTAACACTTTTTACATTTTTTTTCACAAGTTATTAATGTATGCAAACTCCTTAATACAATCAAATAACCTCTTTTCATATACTTGATAATAATGTCTGGGTTACTTGTCATCATGCAACTCTCCACATTCCTTCTTTCACGTGTATATGTTGCCATTCCTACGATTAAATATTAATTTTGGGAATTTGTGTGGCTCTGTGAATCACATGACCCAGCTATAGCTTCAAGAAAATTGAGCCCCTATTTTTTCTGGATCATACAAAATATCCTTAGTTGAAGGGTGCATATTTACGAGTACGTTATTTACAATTTTGAAATGATTAACTTTGGTGTTTTTTTTTTCATTAATGCGGTTGTTTTGCCACCAAGTATGCATTAAGATAAATCTTTACTACCGAAATGTTTCAAAGTCTAAGACTTTAAGTCTTTAAGACTCCTTTTATTTTTTGTAGTAACGTATCCCAAATTTGTAGTACGAAATTTGTATTTGCATATTTTGTATACGATATAGATAATGTATACATATTTGTTTCATAATATAATATATCAAATATCCATTATACATTTCAGCTGCAATTGATTGAGATGATATATTGAGTATTTGCGATTTATTTGAATTTTCATATGTTCTACATCAATGCTTTGTTGAAGATATCAAATGCCTTATGAAATGTAACGTTTATAGAAACAATACAGAAACGATGGCACGATGCGTAACTCTTGACAAACCTGGCTGCAGCTTTAGCGTGTTGCACTCTCCGAGGAACGTACACATGTCAGCTTATATCACTGCATGTGTGTGAAAGGCTTTGGGTTTTAGAGCCGGGATAGTTTTATAAATAAAACTAACGCATCGCGATGCCATGACGAACGGACAATGTTTTCTCTTTTAGAATTCCTACAAACCGCACGCATGCATATCGTCCTCGAAGCTAAGGCATCGGAATTAGTCATCAGTGCAGTAAAATGGTGGCAGAACGCAGAGTGCAACCAAAACTTCCTCTCCTGCTGTTTGTGTGGTCGTGCAATATACTCCAGCATGTTTGCTACATTTAAAATTTCAATTTCAAGTATAACATAAAATTAGTTTATTTTCAAAATGAATCAGGATTCAAAGCGCATGACGTTTAAGAACGATATATATCCGGGTCTCAAACTCTTCAGAATGGGAGAAGTTAATGTCGAAATACAAGATGAACACTTTTATGTGATGCAAATGTGAACACTTTAATGTGAACACTGCATGTCTCTCTGCAAAATTGCTTATTCTTACAATGTGGATTTTGGACGACATCCGGCAAATCAGACAAACGAAATTACAAACAACGGATTTGTAAGAGTTCATTCGTTCGTTAATTTGTATTGTCAGTAGTTATTGACTGTCATCATGCCAGAAGTTGCGTCGTTTCTGATATTTCTTCTCCCATTCGACTAAGTGAATAATGGGTTTCTTACAACAGCAACTCGATTGCTTCGTACTTCCGAGTGAGCAGAAGAAGCCAAAGACCTCTAGAGGTAGACGATAACCCGATACTGGATAAATAGGAAACCCCGAGAGCGAAGAAATTCGGAGAATGGAATCGTTGGCGGAGGATTAATTAAGATTCTTATCGCTTTCGTAATTCCTCATAAACACATTTACGATTTCTCTGTGTGGAGCTCAGGTTTTTTTAGTGTTGTTAGCAAAATATGGATTAAGTTTAAGAAGGTATTGCCCAAATGGACGAAAGTTTCATACAGCCTGTTGACACTGCACAAATGTTCTTTCATTCGATCTATGCCAGACTGCCGAAGCTTTTATTCACAAGTGCATCAATTGCTTCTACTGCGGTTTGTAGTGAGAGCCCAAAAAGCGTTTCGATTAATATTCTCGAAGCTTGAGAGGTTTCCCTATTTGTAGAACGTCGAAGGAAACGCGTATCACTCGCTCATTAAAATTCTGGCTGCTTGCCAATTTGTGAACCTAAAGCGTAGCGCGGAATAAAGCATGCTTCTGGCTCGGAGAGGTGCGGTATTCGTCGCTACCTAGCCCTGGAGACGTCGACACTATACAACTTAATGCCTTTCACCTTCTTTGTGCACTATTGTGGTCGTTCGGTGGACGGGAGGTTTCTGGACGAGTCTATCATCATCCTTCTAGTAATGCTACTGGGGGAAGTAGAGTTGGTCTCGCTAGTTCGAGCGCTGGTTGTGTTGTAAATGTTTCAGAGCAGCAGAGTTTATCGAACTCATAAGCTAGCAGCTCCCAAAAGCACTTCAATCCTTTGCCGCAACTGTTCGGCTCAGCAGTGTGTTGTATGTGTTTGGTGTTCGATGGTGAACTTTTCCTTTTTTTCCCATTTTATAGCGCACTTTCCGTGTTCGCGCAGTGTGCTTTTTGTGGTTGAGCGCTTTAGAATTTGCTGCCTATTTTTCATATCAGGAGGGGTGCATTCCATTAGCTTGTCATTCAGGATTGGCTGGTTTGGGTAGAAAATGAATTTGTGGAAATGAGCGCAAGCTCTTTGGGAATTGCTTACTAGGGCGTTAATATATTTGCTTGTAGGCTTGCTCCTCGGTAATTGATGTCTATATAATTGCATTAAGATGACTGGATAGCAATGATGTACTTGTTCTTTTAGAAGCGTTTCTAAAAATAGGACAATACACACAAGTGAAAATGCAAAATAAGGTCTACTTTCACTCTTTAGCTGTAATGTCATAAAACATGTTTTAGCTTATAGACTATCGAAATACATCGATATGTAATGATATTACTTGTTACGTTACCTACTTTTTATTACATTATAGTAATCACATGAGTTGCAGGCATGAGTTGTGATTATATTTTATTTGTTCTTCAGTGTGTTCAAATATTTTTTTATGGATTCAGTATAAAAAAATAATACTCTTTTTATACATGATGAAGTAATAAAGAATCAATCTTGTCAGGATCGTATTCAATTGCCGTTTTAATAATATGAGTCATTTAACAAGATAAGTGTCTACATGAGTTTTACACAATAAATTGAGCAGGCACACCACATCGCAAGCCTGCTGCTTATCAATGGATCATTATTATTAGCATCTAAGATAACAGTATCAAAAATAACTGTAACAGTACATTGTATTGCAAAAAAAATTCTTATCCTCAAATGAATGAATACAGTAATAGGTAGACTAGATCCAACAAAGACTGTCAACTCAGAAGGTGAATTCAAATAACTTTATGAACTATCGTTAATAAATGCGATATTGAACGATGATTGAAACTCACATGCCGCTCTGACTGCTTTCCATTAGTATGTTGTGATTTTTAAGTAGCTTACTATTCTTCCTAACGATAAGGCCATCGAGAATCATAAGAAAAAAAGTTCGAGTATTCAATAAGAACCCTATCATATCGGTGACGGTATGTTTTTACCCAGTCCATGATAAATTTGCAAAGAACTGAAATAATTCATACAAGTCATCAGTGTAATTTTTTACAAGAATTTTTACTAAAATTTTTGTTGTGTATGGTACGATAATGTGTGTATATAACGCGTTCTATTTCTTGAAATGTGCCTTGCGATTTGTAGTTTAACATGGTAGGATAAGCAAGAGTCTTCAGTGTGGTAGTGACATTGTAGCAGCAGCTGCCATGGCGATGAAAAGTGATTTTCATAAGCTTTACGACATATTTTACTTCACAATACCGATGCGTTTGTTACAAACAGCATTTCGTCTCTTTGTTTTCCTTCATCGCACCATGCGTTCCCAAATGGTTCTGCTATCTGTATTTCATTAGTAGTCTTAAGCGACACACTGCCTGCCTAGCAGACAAGTTTAATTGCAACGTGCGAAAACAGCTGGAGCGCTGTCTCACCTTGCATGAAACTGCACGACGAAGCCAAGGAAAATGGGTGGGAGACGGGCGTCACCGTCACCGTGTGAGTATCAGACAATGAGCCTCGCGCGTAGGCCAAACCAGCAATACCTTGACAATGTTGGTAGCGTGCGCCAGTGGGTACAATATTCCAATTGACCATGCCGCTGTTTGGACTCCGCACCATTTTTATACTGCTGTAGGTTGAACGCCTACCCAGGGAAGCTGGTAGGAAAAACTGGCACCTAAGTGTAACGTGGAGCCACGTAACGGATTTCCATCGCTAGCAAGACGAATAAAATTATGCTCTTCCGGTAAAGCCAACTACAGCAAAGAAAATACACGCGAAGAACGAGTGCCGGTGGATACTGGTAACGTGCTTCATTATGTAGCTTGTAATTTTCACTGTTTTGTGTGGTCTTGTAGAGAAATGTTGTTGAAACGTTGTGTTTTTTGTACCGCATTTTTGTTATCATTTGCTTCTTATTCGAATGCTGATATTTGGTTATCTTTTGAAGAACTGAATATTGGTTATCTTTTGATGAACCATTGTTGAGTATGTATTGAATCATTGACTTTTCGGCGGCATTTCTACCAAGTGCCACACAGTGTGGTGCATGCTCTAAATTCTAGCTAAACGCTTTGGCGCACTAATCATCGTAAACTGCAACCTAAGGGCAAATGCATGAATTAGTAGGGTTTCTGTTAATTATTGAGAGCTGCTTGGCTCACAGTTGACAAATATAATTGAAATTAGCTCAGACATAACAACTACAACGTTATCGTGTTTTCTACGTGCCAATAAGTTGCCACTTCAGCCTTAGCACCCTCTTAGCAGAATCGATTTGTGAGGAATAATTTCGACCCGTTTTGAGTGCGCTGCGCTGCTATAGTTTGCTATGCTATAAGGTTTCTCGTCGCTTATAAAGTACTGCATATGTTACCGTGATCTGAAATAACACCCTCATGTACCACAATAGGTTTATACTTCTATACTTTCTATACTTACATGTTGCATCATAGGGATGTGAACATTACGATGGCAACGAAATAAGAAATATCATAAAACTTTCAAACTTTATTGTTAAATGTTCAGCAAATGTTGAGTTGATATTTTCAATCAAGGACATTTTTATTTGCAAGATTAGCCCATCGGCCTTGGCTTGCTTTTTGCTTCTATTTGCATGACTGATCGATAGTTTGGGATCGGGAAATCCTATGCGTAGATTCATTAGAGCACAGTTAAACCTGAACACCACGGTGAACCTCCCCTCATGATTTAGTTGTTTCAAGCAAACGAAGGCACAGGTTGCAAGCTAACAACTTTGAATAAATTTCTCCGTGGCTACCCATCGGTGAAATTGATTTTCATTGCTTGGATTTCCATCTCTCTCAATAGCAGAGAAAATTCCCTCCGTAGCATGAGATAAGGAACCCCACGACGACTGACGAAAGCGATCGGCACAGTTTGATGCGAAGCGAAAACAGCCCACGATACGACCGGAGAATAGAAGTGAAGAAAGCGAAACGCAAGGTTTCATTCAGCCCTGGGGTTTTGAGCAATGTCTGGAGTACACTTCTGGAATTGTAGGAACTGCCTGCATTGTTAGGGATGAAAATGTTTGATTATGTTAGCATTTTGATATTGTAACTATCGTAAACTTATGTAAGAAAAAATACTGTGAAGTTTACATCAATAGTCACATTTAAAAAATTTCTTAAAAAACGTCTAACGAATAGCAAACTGAAATTTTCGGTCTCTTAAAAATTAAGAAAAAAACAAACGTTATGTTTTCTTATTTCTATCGACATGTTTAACATTTATATATGTTTTTTGAATTATTTGAACACTTGAAAAAAATCTTTATGGATAGTGTAGGTAACTTAATGAAACATGCAATGATAGTGTAGGTAACTTTTTTTACATGCTTCGACCTAGAGATATTGGTCCATGGATATTGCTGATCATTTGATTTCTAGTTCATAGTTTAGATCATTCGTTAATTTTAATTCAAGCTCTCTCGTTTTTTCCTCTTTCTTAGTATTATGATTAGGAATTCCCGAAGAGGTTTCAACTGTAATGCGATACAAAATATTTGTTTTGATACATTTTCCGTTAGAGCTGAAGATGATCGACAGCATGTCAACCACATAATATCTGTTATATTAACAATTCACTAGCATGTTTCCGGATGTGCCAGCAAAAACCGTGTATTTTTAAAAAAATATCAAGCAACATTTTAAAATAGAAATTGGGAGAAGAAGGTTGAAATTGTTCCCCAGAGGTCTTTATTCTCTTTTACTTTGTATTATTATTATTTTTTCATTTATCCGTTCACATCGCGCAAGGAAAAATCCTCAATTTCCCGTTGGATGGAAACTACTGCGCACTGGTTAAGTCTGGTGGATGTGGTGTTGGCACTAGAGTTCCCACTTTTCATCGATCTTATCATGCTACTTTCGCTGCATTCGCTGGTCGCGGTGTAGCAAAGAAGGCCAATGGGAGGGAATTATGTCCCATTTTAGATAAAATTTTAGAGCAGCAGCATGAAATCATGGTGCAAAGCTGTTGAGCTGTGGCTGAGCTGAGTAGAGTGAGAGTGTTGAAATGCGTCACCATGTTTAGCAGGTCTAGGGAGGGTGCATGTTTGAGATCGTGTAACAAATTGTTGCCTCCTCAACGGATGGGTTAAACAAAAATACTGCGGGATAGAACTTGCTCATTCATTGGCTAATCGGCAGTCCGAAAATTTCACCACACGTATAAGCTCGTAGAAAATATATTCCGCTGCTTTGTATGTGCGAGTTCTTGTGTCTCTTGGGCTGAAAAAGTGTCATTTTTACACTCAAACGCCAGTACTGTGCAAAAGGAGTCAATAAAGTGCAATTTAAACCAGCCCTTAGATTCCTTCGCCTTGTGGAGAAGTGAAACATTGCCAAACGTAATTCCTCACTTAAATGGTTTGTTTTCGTTTTCTTGATGTACCTAATTCGTCCGTATTGATGCCAGTGTACATCACCGTGGTTTTCCAACATTTTTGCGACTAAATTTGGAATGCCGTAAGCCAGTGATGTAGCATGGCCATTTCATCGATATCTGCTTTTGGTTCTTAAAAATAATCGATTGCAAGTGTGCTCAAAGAGAGCCTCGAATTTAGCGACATAGGACGTTACTTACAGCGACTTCATTGGAAATATATGAATTTCTACAGTGTGATGAAGTCGACACCCCAAAAACAATTTTCGTCTTGTAGTTTTAATGGTTTCTTGCCCGTATTTACATCCGTTTGAAGCAATGTGTTAAGCTCAAGCGATTTGGCGATCGAGACTTAAAATTAGTAGTTTCACCTCCAGCAACTGCCGCTGTGTTGTGTGCTGAGTTTGTTTTATAGAAGGTGCTGCAACGACTCTCCCCCAGGGCAATTTGTTGAGGGTTGTGTGGTCCCGAGTAGGCTCAATCGTCGCTGTCATGTCATGGTCAACACGCTGATAGGCTTTACCCAAATGGTGAAACTACACAGCAGGATGCACAGTTTTGTATCATTGATTGTTTGATTTTTACGCGTCTCTTTTTCGCACGCAAATTGCATTGAGTTAAATGTAATTGAAGAAACTTTACGCTATTCGTTTCGAAATGTCCAATGGTTAGCAGCTTTCTATATCATATGAACGTTGAACGGAAATTATGATTAAACGTTCTGGAATATGGTCTCTAATACAATTATTCGTGCGTGGATGTGATACAACCGAGATAACATGCTGAAATATTGCCCAAATGATAAACGTGGAAAACTCTGACGAAAGTAAGTTACCTATACTCACCGAGATTATGAATCATTGCATCAGGTGCGGAATTTCTGACAATTTGTGCAGACTGTTACACGGCTTTACGTGGGTGTTGTTATCATTACCAGCTATGATGACCAGTTTCTTTGTTCACGAAGACTTCGGTACAGACATTTTGTACGATTCATTGAAATGCATTCATTGAAATGCAGCTTAGTGTGTTTCAGTATTATTAACACTAATTTTTTAAATTTTTACTGAAATCTCAACGCATGCCGTCGTGGGGAATATTGGACCGATGAATCATGCATGTGAGATATGCTCGTGACGCGTCGTAAGTGAGTGAGTGCCATGAGAAAAGGAGATTATCGTTGGCGCTCCCTTGCACCATTGTACGCGGCTACTTCCCTCGCAAGGAGGTGGTAGTATTATTGCCCACCAGTCGCTAAACATGTGCGCAAAACACTTCAATTGCGAACTGTGTTGTGTGGTGCTGCCGAGTGTCAGCCAAACGCGATCGTTTGTTGGAGATCTCGTAAGCCAGCGGAAGAGAGACTGTTGATGTGAGCTAGAGTGAAAGATCTAGTATGATCATTCTCTCTCTCTCTCTCTCTTTCTCTCTCTCGTCAGTGTTGACCAGTTGGTCGATACGAAGTTCACAGAAAGCTGCACATACACACGGATCGCCACATGCTGGCGATCTGTGGCCACTTTGCGACTTGCAGTCAGTCAGTCGATGAGTTGTCGACCTTCGCCAACATGACGCAGACTATATTGTGGATTTTTGCTCAACGCTAATGTGTAGAGCACACTACTTTGCTAGGCAATAACACGTCTATTTCGGAGCCACCGATCGTAACCTGATATGTGCGTGGATATAGTCCGTCCTATCGGGATATTATATCCTTAAATATACATGAAGATTTGGCAGCACATGTTGGTAGATTTGTTTGTTCCACTCATGTCATATGTCAGTAAATTGGTAACATAATTTTAATGGAGAACAAACGAAGCTTCGTTCTGATCGGGAGGGGCAATAAAGGCATATTTTAATGGATGCTCTAACTTTGCGAATGAATGAGCGGATGTGTGGTTTTGTATGATTTCGATGTTTTCAAGGGCATTGTTCTGTTGGACACGCTTCGATAGCGATGTGAAAGTGACTGGCGTTCAGCAATCATTACCAATGGAAACGCCAGTGAAGCAGAACGGTAAAATTTCACGAGCAGAGCGTTATGTGCACATTATCAATTGAATGATTGGGTATCCGTGCCGGGTAAGCGAGGCTTTCCCATGGTGCTTTAGAATATTTTGGAGCGATCAATGTATAACATTTTGCTATCATAACTTTTCGGCATGTTGTAAATGTAGTGTTAATTTTTGACCTACTCTTTATGCCCGGAGATCGACATAAAGCAAACGTTGCAAAAAGGTTAGCTGTTTTAATGAAATTTAATGGAGTTCCAGCGCAAATTGAGTTATCTTATTTTCATAGTGATAAAAATAATAAACAAATCTACCTCACTCACACAACAAACGAAAATAATGAATGATGCTACAAACGGACAAGAGCTCCAATTGATCTGGATATCTGGGTATCTGGATTTGATGTGTGGTGCAAGCCGAACCGGTCGCTCAACATACGTTAAATTGTCGGTAAGACTGACGATTCCATACCGGAAGAGGGTGGGTGACTAGCCAAGCGGTCAGAATACATAAATGTCAATAAACGGAATAAATAACCAGAAGAATATTTCCTCCGTCCGTCCGTCAGTGGCGGCTTTGCGATGCGAGCCCCGAGGTCGGTTCTGCTCGGTCGGTTAGTCCTGTGGCCAAAGCCTGAGAAGAAGCGATAAAGTCGTCGTGTTCAATATTTCACACACGATCACATCATGTCGCAGTGACGGGTTGTCGTTTCCGCTTATAGAAAGGGGAAACGATAGATAGAACGAAACCAACCGGCGGCTCCATCCTTGGTGAATGACACGACAATAGTCACGGAGCAGCACACCGTGGATGATGGCAAGTTTGTTTAAAAAAAAAGTGAAAAAGTTACATTACTCAAAGAATTTACAATCAAATAAAGCAATAACAAGAGGCGATTTGGGTACTTTCAGGCACAAAAAGTATAGTAAGGTGCAAAACCAAAGGAGCGAAAGCACGAATTTGCACAAGTTTAGCTGAAATATATTCACACTTTCGCCAATTCACTCTGCTGTGGATTGGAAAATTGCAAATGCTACTATTTTCTATTATCACGTGTTCGGTTTCATTTGGTACGAGGAATAGTTTTTATTTAAAAATTAAAACTGAACAAAACATTATGCTGTTGTGCATGACCGCAAGCTTGTCTATAAATAGCCTATAAAAAGCAGCCTATAAATAGGTAGCATTTTTTCTCTTCAAACAAATCAGAATATGTCGTTGATGTGTGGATTAATGATCCGTGCATGCTTCCACTTGCATTCGAACCTTTTTTTCATATATAAATCTCCGCCTTGCACGAAGCACGCGTGTTTGGACGCGTGGTGAAGAAGAATACCAGCCGTCACATTGTCGTATCGTTGGTATTTAAATTTGTTCCATACGCATATGTCTTTACAAAAATAGAACGTGTATAATTGGTTGACTTATCGCTGATTGTATTCTCTTTTCACATTACATTATCAAGCACATGTCATTGCTACAGTTTATTGGACGATTTAGACACACATCATGCAATTTCTAATCACACTGTCGCCTATTATTGTGTAATTTACAAATCACTTGTACTTCGAAGAGTATTAACTCCATTGCAGAGGAGTATGTTAACGAATTGCAGGCTCTATAACGAACACTCGAAACGTCTATAACCTATGCTACACATCGCTCACTTCCTTGATCCATGAGCGGATTGATGCCACGCGACCATATATTCCCGGATAGTTGACCTCAGCGCATCCTTTACCCCAAGAAACAACTCCCACTAATTTATTCTCGAAAACCAGTGGCCCACCAGAGTCTCCCTGGCATGCGTCCTGTCCTCCTGTTTGATATCCGGCGCAGATCATCCGTTCCGTAATAGTACCAAATGACATGTACGCGGTCTGGCAAATGGCATCATTAACAAGCGGTACATCCGTCGCTCGTAGTGGATTATTTGATTCAACCACGTTAAGTGTGTCACCCCAGCCACTAACCAGGCACAGTGTTCCGTCCTGAAAGAACTCATCTTGCACTGGGAGCGAAATAGCGACTACACTCCTCGAAAACGCCAAACGTTGGTCTAATTTTAACAGCGAGAAATCATAATCGATTGTATTTCCGTCATACAGCGGATGTTGGATTGATTCTCGCACGTTCACCACCTGTCCGCCATGGTCGTGGTAAATGCTTCCTACTCGGACACTCAATTTGGGGTTGTTTGAGGAACCCGCACAATGACCAGCAGTTAAAACCCATTGTTTGGCGATGATTGAACCACCGCAAAAATGGACATTATAAAACTGAACGGACACCTGGAAAGGTACAGTGGTGATGTCGATCTCGTGTCCTCCCACGATGCGTCCACCATTTCCATCGTTGAACAACGTCTCAATCGCATTGCTAGGTCTAGCACTTGGTAGTGCTAGTAAGGAAAACACACAGGCACACAAGGATTAATTAAGTGTATTAGCGAACTGTCGTTCCAAACGAGCCCATCTCAGGCCACCATTTCTCTAGAACCAAAGCAAAAAAACTCACCGACTGCTGCTCCACACAATGCTGCTGTAAATATTGCCAGAAAATGCATGCTGCCAGTGTGAGGACTGTTACCGAATGAACGTCGGGATTGCTCCCGCACCATTTATAGTGCAACTTGTTGGCAATGGGAGCGCTAACTAATCACGATAAGATATAAACTAATCAATGAAACACATTGACCGGCCGACCAGATTTTCCTGCAATTTGGTAACGTAATGATAGCGCGGCGGCTGCGTTGTTGAACGAGTTGCAACACGAGTTACCTCGACCTCGAGACTCTGGCGCATTTTAGTGCTATCATCCTTGGGGATACCCAGGATTTCCCGTATTGCTTGAAAGCCATATCTTTCGAACTTCTCGGACCTCTCAAGGCTGTTGAAGTGGTCGCCAAATAGTTTGGATCAGGTCGTTTGCACGATAAGACCATCCTTGACTTCTTTGTCATTCGAACATCCGAGCTTAAAAAGGGCGGCCTCCGTTTCTAGGCTATTTTTGGAGGGTACATAAATATAGCATTAATACTGGATTTTTCCAGATCATATCTATCAAGCTTCTAATCGCCCATTGGACATTTCGTAACGTCCTTCCTGACCTACCTCAACAGTAATCGTAGAAGCAAAGTGGTTTCAAACAAAATAACACCGAACCGTTGGAAAGCTCGTGGATTCTCAATTGCTGAACTTAAATGTAAAGTTGAATACCGATAGGATGTTTTTGGTTTCGTATTTATCTTCTGCGTGGGGATTTCCAAAACGCATTAATCCATTATGGAATTGCTTAGCTGTCTTGTATCATTCATAATCGAATGGTACTTGTACACCACAAACTGCGTTTTGAAGTACGAATACCTAAAATAATTGAAATGAAAATTGGAAGCGTATCTTATTTTTAAATAGTACACTGTGGCAGGATGACTGAAAATTCTACATTGTAGCAGATCGTTAGTCTAATTGCTTATATAGGAGTTGAATATAAAAATACTAATATGTGCAATAGTCATAGCTTTGTTCGAGCACATCCTTTCCGTTTGCCTAAAAAACTTAATTTAAGTGTGCCAATAAGATTGCTTCGCTAGTGCTACTATGGATGTTGAAATAAAAAGTGAAAAACTCTTGAAACGGGCTCTTCAAACGGAATGTCCTCATACAGAAAATTTTGTCGTGTTACATATGTGGTACACCAGTAAAAAAAGATACATTCAAACTGAAGAGGGTGACTACCACATACAATCAAATGCAACAGAAGCTTATAGTGCCCTAATTTTATCTTTCACTTTAAACAACTCCTTGCCATTACGAATAAGATGAGTTTATTTGTATCATATTTATTTTCATTGGGATTGCAAGCTGGGGAATTCAACTGGATTGCATGGAATCCGCGTATATTTTTATCAATCTTGTTTTAATATAGGTTAAATTTTGTTCGAATTTTGTTTGAGTGTGATTGTAGGCAATAGAAGTAAAATATTTGTGTACATCCTTTCATCCGCTATGCGCTAGTCAGTGAGAGTTTCTAGAGACACAGCTCAATCGCTGGGTATTAATATATTTTTCTTGTTGGAATACATATCATACATTTAATCATTTGTTGCCATTAAAAATGTTGGCTAACGGTAAAAATGAACATTAAAAAAACGACATATAAATGAACCCATTCACTAATGAATTTAATTCATCTTCCCTTTTACTTGCAGGTGGACAATTCTCCTTGCGTCCTGGAAATTCTAGATACAGCTGGCACTGAGCAGTTCGCGTCAATGCGAGATTTGTACATTAAAAACGGGCATGGCTTTATCGTTATGTATTCTTTAACAAATCATCAGACATTTCAGGTAGGTTCATTGTTACCTCGTACAAATGATGCTTTAAGCTGAGTATTCAGCAACTGTGCGATTATATTTGAGCGCTGTTTTTAACGAAGCAGCAGTAGTGCAGCAATGCGTCCAGAATGGGGACTCTTTTCATTACATGTAAACATCTCCTCCTAGTAAACCTGCCCCCCCCCCCCCCCCCCCATCCACGCATTTGACGACACTCAGACAAAATGCATAAAACATCGCATTTGCTGATTCCGCTGAATATGCTTATGCACCATTAGTTTCCTCGTCTATGCTCGCGATTATGCTTCATTCGTCTGCAACGGCGAGACGATGTCGGTGACTCTTATCGAGCCGGAGGAAGCACATCAATTATATGATGGTGCATAATGGTATTCATCAAATTTGTCACCGATAAAAACGGCGAACATAAACATGCGAAACCATGTGCAGTAAACACCTTTCAATTGCTTCCTCTCGTCGTTGCTAAAGTGTCTCGTTGGGATAGATCTATGATTTGGAGTATTTTACTTCGATATGACACAACAAATTGTGCGCTTTCAACGATACAGTTTCTCTTGCATGTGTGTGGTCTTGCGATAGTACAAGTACTTCTCGAGATTTACGTTGTAATTGCAACAACGTAAAGCAAAAGCTATCAAGCATGCATGCTTACTAAAAGATTCAACTGAAAAGTCAAACATCGACACCCCTATTCAACAATTGCCAACTACTTAACATACCCATTTCTTCATGTGGCGTTCTTCTTTCTTTTTTTTGCGCAGGATATCGCGAGTATGAGAAATGTGATCAGTCGTGTGAAAGGTAGTCAACCAGCACCAATCCTCCTAGTCGCCAATAAGCTAGATTTAGATTGCCAAAGAGAAGTTTCAACGGCCGAAGGTGAGTAGAGTAAATGTGCCCCTGGTGCGGGGTTGGCTAAATTGTTTTTTTATGCTGCAGCAGCAGTATCCATACGAATCCCGGGCACGCACGGGCCACAATGAAAAAAAAACACAGCTCTAATCACAACGTCACCCAGCCAGGCTAACGCTTCCGGTGGGAGTACGTGGGAGTGATTGTTGGACATTGAGCCTCGAAAATTCAAAACGCCCAACCGGTTTTTATTTCCCTTTCCGATGGTGCGCCTTGTGCGTTGTTGTCGTCCATCAAGGCGTCAAGTCGTCATGCCTTCCGCGATATGGCATGTTCGTGGCGACGTTTTCAGCCAACTTTAGCCCATTGTTCGTTCAGCTCACAAATCTCCTAACACACAGAGCCCCAATCCACCTGTGACTGGTTTGCCATGTATGGGATTCTTTCAAGGAAAGCTACCTCTAGCTGCGCTGTACTCTATATAAATATTTTTTTTTTCCGATAAGCTTACCCTCTGGAGACCTGCTAAAACAGTTAGTGATCCTTGCTGTGCGCAAAATTAGTTTCATCTAGCATTGCTCTCAGTTTGTAGCACAACCAGCAGCTAAATTAAGTTTCCGTGACTCAAGCTGTACAACACACGGCAGACAACAACACAAAAATGGCAGCAAATTTTTAGTCACTATCTGTTATAAATATCCTCACGATGGTTGCCTCAAGCGCGTGCTCTACTAGTGCCATAGCAATCGTCTTGTCTAGAAAGCATGGGTGTGAAAAATATACTGGAGGGCACCAGCGAGAGTTAAAATGTATTTTCCTCCCTACCGCTGACTCGAAGAAAGCGAAACTCTTTTAAAAATCGTAATTTAGAGTCGACGCTTGAGGAAACAGAGCTGGTGGTACAATAAAATGAGAAAATTAGTAAAATGCAACAACAAAATAGCTCCACCAGAGGCTGTATCCTCATTAAAGATGGGTTAGAAATAACTGGCAGTACTGGCTATGTTTGGGCTAATTAAATTTGCCTACCATAAACGTCCACCTCGAGAATCGATTAACACAATCAATTTATCGTGTTTCATTTTGCCCACGACATCTTAACGGTGTTGAAGGATGTTTTTGTACGGGTAGAGAAAAAAACCGCCACATAAATTGGCAAAGTAAAAGGCTTTCTTTTTCCGGACCTTTACCAAACGGCAAGCATGTCACTTACCGCTTCCATTTATACTGAAATATGAAGCTAAATACGTGTCTATTTTCGGTTTCGGAAATGCCATTTCGCCGAAATGGATGTACTGGGGGTACTACTAGCTCGATGTGCGGTCTACTTCCGGAACGCTCTCATCCGCTATTTTGTAAACGATGTTGGGAAGAGAGCGTTGTACAGGTTTTACCTTCGATTTGTTTCGAAGTACCTCAGCACCTAGAACCGAAATGGCATTCTTTCACCCCGTTTTCGCCGGTTCGTAACATAGAGGGTGGAGAAGAAAAGTCGGTTGTTCTAACGGCGGACAACAACATGATGCCTAACCTACGGCTGAGTAACTTTCACCAGGCAGTTAGCTCGCTCGCGAAAATCCGAACAGTCAGTCAGTTTAGCAGTCGTGTGTATTTTAGCCCTGCCGGCGAAAGGGAATTACCGGGTGGTGTTGTCGTGTTTTACGATTACGTGGCGCTAAACAATGCGCTTCTTGTCGTCCTAGTTTCACGGTAAATGAGGTTTCCTTTGTCGAGAATCTCATCGTTGACGTGAAACACCATCACTCGCCACCGGACACAAGGATGTTTGTACTACGGAGTGACGATTCGCCCTTCTGGCAGGAATTCGGTGGAGGCTTGGACAGATTTTCTCTCTTCCACACTGCAAGTTGATGGCGTGCTCTAACATTCTTGTCCCTTTTTACGTTCTACTCCCGAACAGGTAACGCCCTAGCGGAGCAGTGGGACTGTCCGTTCATCGAAGCATCCGCTAAAGATCGCATCAACGTGAACGAAGTGTTTGCCACCGTCGTCCGAGAGATGAATATGACCTCCGAAAAGCGCCAGAAGAAAAGTTACTGTTGTTGTACATTATTATAGAAGTGGCATTAAGTCTAATTTTAACCTAATTAATAATAATTAATAAAACAAAAAACACAAAATCAACACACACTAAACGCGCGAGGCGGCGGGAGGACGACAATTACAGGACGCGCGCAGCAGGGAAGGGACCCCGGGGGTTGGGAGTGGCAGCAGAAAAAGTGAAGGTTGTGGTCCTCCGGGTGCTATTGCCGATGGTGCTGCAGTATTGAATCGTGTGCGACGATCGCGATCACTAACCTCACTCCGGTGGGGGTTTAACAACAGGTGATCCCAAGAAAAACGAATTAAAGATACGCCGCGGGCCTACTGGCAGCAATTACACATCGTCCTCCGGGGGTCGAATCACTCTTTTTCCGTTTTTTCTCGTCGCTCTTTGAAAGGGAAGTGCGCGTTTTCGGAATATTTTAACTCCTGTGGTACGCCTGGAATGCTGCAATACTCGCTGCATCGGCGGCGAGCTACCGAGCAGGGTTTTGCTGCTGCTCCTGCTCGGAGCAATAACGACTGACGGAGGGGCATTTTGTTGGGGACGCAACATTTGGGGGATACTCCTCTTCGGGACAAGAGACCGGCCGGAAAACCCCGTGAATGCTCTTGCAGCTTTGGGTGTGTACACTAGCGGAAGAGAGACGGCAAAGGGGCGAGTGCGCGCACGCAGACGGGGGGAAGCTAACCAAATGCATCCAAAATAGATATTAGTGCTCTGGCGGGAGCGAACGGCAACGTATAAAGATGTAGGGAAGCTAAATAATATATTACATGTAACAGATAATAATTATTGGTAAAACTAACTAAACTATGTATATGTGGTTGGAAGTAGTAGCAAAAGGCCGCAATAGCAAAACAGCTAAACGCAACAGACGCGAACACTCAAGCAAACAATGAAACAGGCAAAACCTCCCTCCCCCCTTCTTACCAATCTCCAGTTTTTTCACCTCAATGGCAAATGTGGTATTGTGTGTATACATATAAATATATTCTGTGAGCCGCAGGCGACGAGAATCGCTTCTGAGTTCTGATAGCTGCGGCAGTGTCCTTGTCTCTCTCGCCGGGAGGAAGTCAAAAAGGGGCGCTGCTCTGCTGTGGGTGGGAATTCCCCCAGTCAGCCCTTACCGTAGCCCTCTCTCTCTCGCACCAATGAGCCACGGTGATTGGGGGGATGGTGCATTGAATTTCGGAAATGGAAAACGCGTAGCTACTGGTAGAGAGGGGGAAGGAAGGAAGGACA
Source organism: Anopheles nili (assembly GCF_943737925.1). Taxonomy (NCBI): domain Eukaryota; kingdom Metazoa; phylum Arthropoda; class Insecta; order Diptera; family Culicidae; genus Anopheles; species Anopheles nili. Next base: position 40,151,436 of record NC_071292.1, on the reverse strand, counting down.
CAAACACACGGATGGTTCTCAATTTTTACACGATATTTTACGAAGAGAAACAGAAGAAGAAGAAGAAAAACACACGGGAACGCGACTAGACTGCAGTGCACCAGAAAAGGCTGGGTAGAAAATTAAACATTTCATTAGGAAAGCAAAACAAATCACACCAACAAAACCAAAACCAACAAATTACTACTAGCAAAGTCACACGCACCCCCCCCCCCCCCCTTCCCTCCATGATCACACGCCAGAAATCGACGCAAATCGAACTCACAAACAAAAGTCAACTGATCAATTCGCATCGGCCTCCGGCGCATGTTCCGAAAAGCCGACTTTTCTCTCGTCTTTTTTGAGATTAACGGAATGTGTCCCGTCTCGCGTCCCCTCAACAAGGATGGGTGGGCTGCGAACAGGCGGACGAATGGTGAAAAAAAAGGAAAAAAGAAAAAGGTTGTTATTTTTTGTCTTATCTATATATACATATATACATACATGCATATTTTTTTAAGCTGAATTGAATTCATCAACGTGTTGCACCTTCTTAACTGCACTGTCTTGAGTTGCTGCTTATTACGTATCTTATAGGCATTTTATGTAATGAAAATATGTGCCATTTCCCGAATGGCCTGGTACAGGATACTTCCAACTATTCCGTCTCTGGACGCTTAGGCTCTCGCCCCCGCTAAAATGGCTCTGTGTTTTGTTTTTTTTATACCCATTTTTTGTCGCGCATCAAATCAATTACCGTACGCACGATGGAACGCCGCGCGCTTTGCCGGCTCGGCTTATAGCAAACGGGGGCTCGTTCTGCACCGCGTGGGAGGACAGCAAGAACCTACTCCTCCTGCGAGCACTGGTTGGGCCGTGCTCCGACGATGCCAATGTGATAGCGAACGCTACGAAAATGAGAAGCAACGGAAATCCAAATTAATTTTAAATGCCCCCGAAACGCTGCCACACAGAAACACATATGGAATTGTTCGTGTAGCGGGCGGGGTGTGCAACACTTAGCTAAATTGTCAAAAAGAAAGTGAAAAAAAAACGCAAGTGAGCCTAGTGAAGGAAAGGCGTGCTCGCGTGATCCTCCGAGTGATCCGAAGCTTCTGTTTTCGTCTGATTTCTCCACCTAGGTACGTACACCAAAAACAAAAAAAAAACGATGGAATGGAAATGGGAAAGGGAAAATCAACGACGGAGTAGGACTCAGAAGGGATGTGTAGAGTTACAATAAATGAAAAAAAAACGAGTGCGAGAGAGAAAAGCACGAATGGAAAAGAGAGAAAGTAACTCAAGAGTCGGAAATTCATAAGTAGTAACACATGCATACATATTATTAGGCGTAATTAAAAAGAGGACCCCGTAAATTAGCAGATCCTCCGTGGGAAGGTAAAGAAGGAGGAAAAGTTAGGCAAAGCTAGGAAAGAAACCGAGGGATCGATCAATAAAAGCAGACTATTTTTATCGTATCAAATTTTGTATACAAGCAGCAGGACTGGCGGGGAAAACGGTTTAGCGAGCGAATTAAAACAAACAAACAAAAAATGAAGAATGAATAAAGATCATAACAGGAAAGCCTGGAAACAAAGGCGCGTGATGGTAGAATAAAACCCCCATACACGACGTACAACCCCCGCTCGTAGCTCCGGGATGGTTAACGGAAAGATGGAAGATTTTGATGGATCAAGTGAGAATGGAAAATGGTGCGCTAAGTTACAATAAAGTAAAATGTACGTGAACTGTATGCCTGCGCGTCAGCTGCATTTTTGTCCGAAATCCTAGCCGAGGCTGACGATAATGTGGCCATGTGTAGGTATCCTTCGTAAGCTATTTCTTCAGCAAAACCTGTTCAGCGAAGTGTTGTTAGTTGTGGATACAAGTTACAAGCGTAAGTATATTGTCATAAAGCAGCCATTAGTACTGACTATTGTTTCTCTTTTCATGTATTTCATTTTAGCTTATGCAATCGTAGTATGACGGAAGAGGAATGTAACGCATGCACTAGTTGAAACGTTCTAACAACACACGGAATATGCAAAATTGTGTGCAAAAAGACGTAAAAATATGTTTTTTACTGGTTTTTAAATTATTAGATTTTGGCACTTTATTATAGTCATCATTTAATTATTTGACGAAATCTACGATTTTCCATAAGCATTAGCATTTTTTTACAGGAAAGCTATTACACGTATAACTTTTTCTGTGATGTCAAACAGTCTGGATGAAGCAACTTAATTTTTAACATCAAGTTTGAGACATAACTAATCAGCCTGCAGTATTTTTAATACGATAATTTCAATTCCTTTACATTCAAGAAGCTCACTGTGTAGGTAACGCACTTAGGATATAACAACTGTGAAATCAATGAAATAATACTACCACTGCTGTTAAATAGCAATATAGAAAACCTAATGGTTTTTTTTTAATTATTAGGTATTCTATATTTACCCAAATGGTACTCTTTTTAATTTACGATTAACTCACCTGGAATTCAGTGAAACGTTCACTTCATCGCAAAAGAACTTTCTCAAGCGTAAAGCAATGTGAAAGTAGGAATACGCTCATTAACTCACTTGTCAGGAAGAAAATCTCTCAAGGCCTTTTCTTGCATCCAGGGGGATGAACTACCCTATCTCCTTTTCAACCTAGCGCCATAATGATCTTGGGTATAACGCAAACCTGTCCAACGATAGAGAGGATCACACACGAAAAGATTGTTGGAGCCGTATGTACGGATAGCCTCACTATCGTACAGCAAATTAAGCTCGCTAGGCTCCGAAGGGCTGGTCTTGCCATTAGGGTGAAGATACAGCCCTTATAGTCGTATTAGGCCGTTCTCAGTGTCAAAAACGTTCTTCCAGTCAGAGCGAAAGTGTTCCCGTTAATATTTGAACCAGTTACGATCGCTAAATGATTGTAGCGCCTGATAAATGAGTGCTATAAAATAGTGCTATGCCAATTGCAGACATTTAGGCTCAAATGTGTACTAAGTAAACTAGAAATGTCCCAGCTACAATTCATGTAACGATTACAGCTACAATTTACATTTTATATGGTGTGGTAATATCCAAGCAAAGAATACAACACCAAATGTATCGTTTTGGGACATATTCACGAAACTACAGGTTTAGAAAGAAACAAATTGAACTATTAAATTGAAGCAGAAGATAGGCAAAACTAGATGTACGTCATTATGACCGTTCACGCAGAGATCATATGTGAGCGATGTTTTGAAGCTAGTGTCCTTGGCGCTTTCCACAGCCTTCGAGAAGGACCCGGATTGAGAAGTTTGTAACAACTCGAGCATAACGGCCTAAAAGATAACATTCAGCATAGCACTGTTAAGCAGTATTCAAAAATATTGTGATAGCAAGTAAATAAGATTAGTAATATTCAACTGTATTGACACATAATGCCACAAAATCGCTTAATGCGTGAATACATCAGCTCTATTTGTATGAGAGATCAAGTAGTACCAACGCATCTGGTTATTCGCACTGTTTCTATATTCTCATCTTTCGGGAGTTAAAACGTTCGTATGTGAAACGTTCTCGTTGTTTACTATTTACGCTGATTTTTCTGAAAAGTTATACATTCAGTACATTTACATCAAACCTTTTGGTTGCGCTCATTGACATGCCGAATGGGTTCTAGGATACGATGTCAAACATTACTCCTTTTCTGAATCATAACACACTTTATTCGTGAGCTTTTTAATGGTTTGTGCAGTCGTTTGCCAGAAATTTTGTATAATTTTATTTCTTTCTCGAGGAGCTAATTGCAATCATTGAATGATTTAATGACGATCACCAGAAAAACAATTAAGACGATCTCCAGCCGCTTCGAACGAAAGTTTCCGGTCAGTTAGTCTGGCCGTTGTGTTTGAGTGATATATTTTTTTTCTTGTCTAAAATGTGTTGCCCTAGTTCAGTAATTGCCATCCGCTGTTACGATTTCGCACATTAGTGATTATGCCAACGCCAAAACGAACTACTCCATCATCATTATTTCATTCGCATACGCAACACGTGTCTTAATCGCCATCAGGCACAATACCACGAGAAGGGTAGCACAAATTTCAACGCTGATATGAATATATTTTGCATCCGTTTGCTCGCTTCATGCATTTTTGTTTTATTTCCTTACATTAAGTGCACATAAATTCAAAATCATCACCTCGTGGGACCCGAGTGGCTGGGAGAGAAAGTTCCTAACCAGTTTCTAACACTCTCATATGTGTCCGTTACGCGGAGGTCTTGGAACGAGCAGTCGTCGTTGTAGTTATCGTCGTAGCACCCGCTGTCGTATTTCCAACGTCCGTGTGGAATCCTGTCGATGTTGCCAGTGTGCTACTGTTCGCATCTGTGGTGGTATGCACCTCCTGAGACACCGTTGTAGATGCGTTCGATCCAACCGTTGTTCCTTCAGATGACAGAGAGTTGGCGGTTGTGGTTGATAAGGACTCCTGAGATGCGTCTGAGCCGTTTTTACCAGTAACACCAATGATTGACGTAGTCGAGGACGAAGCAGAAGATGTCGTACCTAATACTCCTTCTGTGGTATTTTGAGCCTCATTCTTATCAGTACTGACAACTGTTACCTTCGGTAGTGGTGTGCTGCTTATTGCAGCCTCACTGGAACTGTTTCGATGAGCATCCGTTTCGTTCCCAGTGGCAGTCGTATTGCTTGCTGCGTGCTCCTTCGAACCGAAGATGGAATTCCATAGGTGAGCGAAAAATCCTTCACTAGTATCCGATTCACTCGACACGGGGACGATGGTCGCACCAAGAATAAGGAGGGCCCCGACCAGCGCCCACATCGGTACCATCCGTCGCGGGTACATCATTGTGAATGCGTTTCGTGGGCGTTTTTTTTTTGCTGAAATACTCCCTAAAAATTTTGGTAATGCTTCGACACGGCCGCCTAAAAAGCAACTGAAGCCCACGAGAGCTCATCAGCACCCGTGGAGGCTTTTAGAGATTCCGCTGGATACCGATTGTCTCCGTACTTGCGTCGATCGTTAGCGAGTAGGTGCCACATTCGACGACGAAATCATCGTATGACTAATAGAAGGCAAGGACACACACATACGGATCTAACCACCCAATACCCCAACTGAATCTGTTTATTCGACAGCGTCCAAAATACGCAATCAAGTCTCGATTGTTCTAGCACGGTAACGGTTGAAAGACTTTTATGGGCTAATTTTAATGATGTGATACAATTTCCAAGGAAGAGCTACCAGCGCACATATTTTCCTAAACTAAGCGATTACATTTTATTACGATACAATATGCTTATTTGCTGGATGCCTTACATCATGCGTTGGTTTTTGTAACGAACTAAAATTTGTCTTCGCAGCAGCGTGCACGTGTCTCGATGTCATCCTTGAGTCATTTCCGCAAATAATTAATGCTTGAAATATAGACTATTATTGTTATTCCGATGAAAAGATGTGCCTCTTCCCAACAGTACCACCCATCATGTGATGTACCACATTCTAAGAACCTGGAATCTGAGAGTAAAACAAGCAAAGGAACTTCGTTCTGGATGCTTTAAGCTGGTTGCGGGATCCACTTTTACCTTCGTTTGGTTGGGAGCATGTTTCGAATGGAACAGGCTTTCGAACAGTTGTTGGAAAAACCCGTCCTTCAGCGAGTTTCCGGTAGTTTCGCTTAGCCAAAGAGCATTCGTAACAACGAGGATGGTTATAATATGTCTCAATTCGAGAGTCATCTCCCAAAACCACATAAAACAAAACAGCAATTGGCGACTAAACGCGGACGGGTATGCAATCACGGAACGTCTCCAAACTGACTGAAAACAGACGGTTACTGCGTACTTGCAAAGTACAAGATACCGGGCGTGAATTAAAATTGCAAACAACCGCACAGCTACCCAAAAAACAAATAGTCATTTTAGAATGTAGGTTAAGTTTTCGAATTGTTGGAAAAACAACCACACGTAGAACTACAAATTGTACATTCGCCATATCACTGCCCAAGAACCAAACACATGACACGATATTGTTTCATTAGTTTCACATTTATTTTGTATATTTGATCATTCAAGTGTGGATTTTCCGATATATATATATATATATATATATATATATATATATATATATATATATATATATATATATATATATATATATATATATATATATATATATATATATATATATATATATATATATATCTGTATTAGTTTGATAAGTTGCAGCTAGATTTTGTTTACCAACCCAATATTTCTACCTGCTTTGTGCTCATCATCACTTATTAGCATACTATTAACTCATCAACCTACTCTTAGAGCATCGTATAAAGAAACGTTTGAAGAATGCAATTCCTATACCTACGCCGCATCTGCCGCGAAAAGTTACATTCATGCTGTTTGACCTGCTTGATTTGATGCATTGCATCTGTACTCCAATAGAGGGTGAAACGAATGCACGATAAAATAGACGAAAAGAGGATACAAACTAACCCCTGTTTTGCATACGTTTAGTACAGCTCAATCGTATGCGAAGAAGTCGTGTAAGGATACCATCAACACCCTATCGACTGGATCTTTACCAGAAAGAATAAGAACATGTCAAAACAAACGATGACCTATTCGAAACTTTGAATACAAGATAGCCAAATACCGCAGATTTGAGCCGTATCCTGCGGACATCCGGCTAACCAGTCTAGTTCACCAAACTCTCTGCATGCCTCGCACTGGGATAAGAGCTGAGAAGAGTCCCTTAACTGGCGGTAAACTATTCGAAATATCTTACAGGCTAAATCATGAGTAAACGGGCTTCTTTTACTGGATATAGCAAATGATTTTTTTTTCATATGAGTTCAGCTTTTGTGCTCTGTTGCTTTTGCTTGTTCTCTCGCGACTATTATCAGAAGAACGACAAAGAGAATGCGTGTTATGTGACAGATGTCCTAACGGTTAGAATAAATCTACATACGACGATTTGCAGATAGTATTAGAGGATGCTTTTTTTGCCAGCATTACGGTATGGCAATGTGATTGCCCGCTCAATAACCAATATTCTATCGTGACAAGACGGTCGATTTGCGAGACGTTCTAGACGGCAAAGCAGATAACACGTAAGGATACAACAAAAAATACGTATACCTTCTGGATCTTCGGTAACGAGACCACTAGTCACTGCTATTTGCTGGGCAAATAATGGGAAGCAATGGTCTCGATTGCTATAAATATGCAAAACAAAATGTTTTCGTACTCATGATTTTCGTTAGCCAAAATACAGCGTCACGTGTGCTTTAGTCAGTCAAATATTGTAGGAGCGCTGGATCATATTTTACATTGTTCTAAGATTAACGTTGCTTTCCCTGTCCTGTTTCCATTGATTTCTCTTTCACAATGTTCTCTAATTTGTAACTGGAAGAGACATGCAGGCATTCAAAAGGCTCACACAGATTTGAATATCTTCGAAATTTTGTATGTTTTTTTCTTTTGCTCCCTTCACTTCCAGTGTATTTGCCATGCTAAAAGAGTCTAGTGATTTATAATACACTAAGATTTGCTTATATAATCCTCTACAGATTTCTCCCCCAGGACAGCTACATGTTGTACAGCATGGGTTACACGCATTCCCACAACTCTAGTGTAACCAAATTGGCCGGATTTACATACGGCACCATTAAAACACAGTCCGATTTAGAATGCAGCAAATAAAACCACAACCCATCTTCATGTTCTCACAAAACCTTACAAGTGTTTTTCATTTTTTTTTCGTTTCGTTGTATGCAATTATAACGCAAATCACAACTTAAGCAACAAATTGCAACGGAACCGACTTTAAAAAATAGGCACCACTGCCAGTGTGGTCCACAGTATTTGATGCCTACTTTTTTTCCCCTCCATTCAGCACCCAATCAGTTCAATTTCAACCCCATAGTCAGCCAATATCCTCTACTTGCTATTCCTACGCGCTAATCCTTCCTAACAGTTTCTGCTAATGCGTCTAACGTTTAATTTTTATCTTCTCCTTTTAGCTTGTTTACGAGTATTGCATATTGTACCGATCCAGTCTTAGTCATTAACGTTTCGCTCAATTATCATTTTGTATATTCGAAATATTGGTGTTTTTCCTCCATCCACAGGCATAGCGAGCGCTACAACTGCATTCCTCCTGACGCTCGATTGTTGTTCGATCTGTCATTGGTAACGCAATAATTAACTGTTTTTAATGACCATTATCGAGCCGACCATTTATTGACTCGCTCGGTTTGGTTTTTGTGCGAAAATGAGTGAAATTAATATTGGTTTGTGGTTCACAATTGGCATCCACTCGCTCTTTTTTTACTTCTTTCTTTCCTTCTGTTGTTACCTCCGCCTTAAAAACTCCTTTTCTGATGCCACAACAGCCAGAATTACGGATAAATATATTGGTTTCCTCGCTAGTCATTTGGTTCGCGGTGACTTAGTTTGAGAATCGGATGCGATGCAGAAATTACGGAGTGGAATTTTTGCGTACTGCTCTCTTCGCCTTCTACACATACGAACATGATTACATGTTGAATGTGTTCGAACGAGAGAACAACCCCCACTTCTAGTCGGCGTTGCGACGTTGCATTTCCGGTGTTTGCGGTGGCAGAACCTGTGGTTTCTTCAGAATCTGTGGTTTAACTTTCACCTGTGGCTTAAACGAGCTCAGGTTTTTCGCTTGCTGTTCCTGCGTCAACGACGATCCACCTGCAACTGCAGCGATTCCTTCAGCTGATTTCATCAAACATCCTCCAGTAAGATGCAAATCGGCAAACTGTGACACAAACTTTTGTGTGTTGCGGGCAGGGATCGGACTTTTGTTCAGTTCTTTTGACGCAGATGTTGAGGCCAATGATGCAGACACCGAGAGTCCCGCATCGTATGAAATGGAGGCAATTTCCGGTTCATCAGCCACATCAAATGCAACTGCGGCGCTCACTGTTGCCGCAGAACCCTCATCATCACCAGCCGTTGATGAACCTCGCAGCTCATCTTCTTGATCGGTGGAACACTCTTCGAAAATCTTCGGAACTTCCACCACTAGCGCAGAGATCGGAATGGCAGAGCTATTGGAATTTTTAATACTGATTTCCTGCGGTTTAACCTCGGCCTTCGGTTTATCTAGAGCAGTTGTCCCTTTGATGTCCAACTTTACCTCCTTTTTCACCACATTGTTCTCGTAAACTGGTGGCTCGTTTGAAAACCGTTCATTTTTCTTCAACGTACACTGGTTTTGGGCTGCAAAACGTTCGGCTGAAGTCATATCTTCTAGCTCGGTATCGAGCGATTCCCGGGAAGCATGCGTAGTTTCCTTGTTTATGGCCGAGAGGGGTAAATCCATCACTAAATCTGGTGCTATACGATTTCGGCTGAGAATGCGAGATGTCGTCAGATTTTGGTATGAGCTCTGTGTTGCTCGCTTTTGCCATAAATCGCGATTTTGCTGGAACACGTTTAACGTTGCCGACCCACTGCCGGCCGCAGCGAGAGATAGTTTGTTTTCCGACAAGCTGAAGCTCTTAGAGTGATATTTGCGCATCGGTTTTGATTGATCGGACTGGTCGTCAGATGCCGATGGTTTGCTCTCAGCACCTGTGCCTTTGCTTATAGATAAGGTCGACGATTCACTTCGACGATTTAGACCCAAAGTCGATTTACTATGTTCCGGTGGATCTCCCATTCCACCAAGTCTGGGACGGAATTCCACGTTGTCTGATTCTTCGTCGTTACTATTGCTGCTCGTACCACTATCGGCTGCTGGAGATTTCTCACGATTGACATTAATCTTCGTCGGTTCGGCGTAGATCGGTTCAGATGGCTTGGAAGTCTGCAAAGAATAAGGGCAGACAAGCACATTTTTATAGAGTTAACATACACAGCTTTTTCTAAAAACGGCAACGCGAGTGAAATAAAACAAAAATTGCGTGGATGAAAGGTTAATAAAGCTCATTATTCCTCTCACGCAGAAGTGGCGCAAGGGTTGTGTGATAAAAAAAGTGTTGTTTCATTTTTATCATTAAAAGCTCTTTGTAATATTGTTAACAGACAAATTTGGACCAGCTCTAGTTGTATTTTTTACGTCACAATTCATTGGAAATAAATTGCACTTTGTTTCAATATTTGCTTTCCTTAGGGCCATTACTAAATTCCACCTTCATTACTTGAACTACATGAAACGGTTAAAAGGAAATATTTCAAAATGGTGCACCACTGCTTGATGATGCATTTACTAGTTATATTGATATTTTAAGCAAATACCGTTCTAAGCCAAGCGTTACAACAAACACCAAGAGTACAATCGATAGCTAGCAATGTTTTGAAGTTACAAATTGCAAAACGGTTAGTAAGCTTTGTGATGACAACGATTTACCAACATTCCTAAACGTGATAGTTATCAGTAACAATCGATCTTAGTTATTTGGGGATTTATGTATTTAAACATACGCTCACCTGTCGTATTTTTTAATGCCTGGTAACGATGGATTATAGTAGCAATACAATATGCTAACTTTAAAATGATACACGAATTTCACGGCACAACACAGCGGGTATTGGAGGATTCAACAACTGGATATCAAGCGAAAAATTGTGAGCATAGAAAACACAGAAACATACCATGCACTATTGTCCTCAGACCGACGCAATGACGAATTGCCTAAAGACAGTGATTCCGTCATTTTTGCTACGCGTTTCAGAAATCATTTTCGAGTATGTTGAAAATATGGTCACCAACGAATCTTTAATTTTATTGCGTGATCAAAACGTACACCCTACAATTAAGAACCTGCTTAGTGCATGTATCTGTTGAGGCTGCAGCAGTATCATATGTAATACGGTGTGCTAACTGTTCTTGATGATCGAGTCATGTATACTTAGCTGCTTCCATGCATATTAAACAATTTTGAGCGTTTTTCAGCAAAAAAACGGTGGCACTCAACATTCTATGTTTTTTTATAAACTATCATATTTGTCTAGAGCTTACTTAAGGTTAGAGTTTGATTTTCTACATGTAAACTTTAAACAGTTTCCATTCATTAACATAGTGTCTGTGCTTACATGTAGGATTATGAATTTATACATTTGCAAATATATACGTTGCTCGTAAATTATTCGATGACTAAGAAATAAAACGTAGGAATAAGCAATCTTTTGACATGGGTTCGTGTTACTAATTATCATGAAAGAAGTCCGACGATAAAATCAAGATACTAAATAAATCGTTGCAGAGAAAGGAGTAACTTTATACCCTTCTAGTTCTAAAGAACATAGCAAAACAACTACATACAGAATAACAGACATCTCCACAAAGATACCGTAGGTTGAGAAGGCAAAGAACTAGAGAACTAGAAATAACTAGAATAAAAAAAACATTTACACTCACATGCAACTTATAGAGAGATACCTTAGCTAAAGTAATTATTATTTTGCAAATGTCAGACATTTTCGATATATCAAAAGATGCCAAAACTAGCCATACTAAACGAGATAGTAAGTCATATAGTATGACATAAATTTAAATTTATCTCCCTCATTATATTCATATTGTAGCACATAGTTTAAATTCATTAAAAAAACATAAGTGACTAAGAAACACTGTCACTAGAGCTAGCTTCGTCTAGAGCTAGAGCTAGAAAAGTATCGGCAATAGAGAGCTTCGTTTATTTAAGAAGATTCTTGCGATTCTATTAGAGAGTTGTTCTGAACAATGTTTAGAATAACATTCCCAAACTCATAAAGTCCAGGATAATTTTATTTTCAATTTTAATTTCAAATTTGAATTAATTTCTGCATTAAAAGAGATTCATTTATTCTAACGCGAAACCAAACTCCTCAATCAAACTTATTTTGAAATAAAATGGCTAGATTTAAAATTATATTAGCATCTTCATTGAAAATGCCATCGAATTTTCTTCACAAAACTCTTGGCATGTGCATTTTAATGGTTCAAACATACTGTATCAATTCACTGTATTGATACCATTGACCGATCAGCAAGTTATTGCCAGAGCGCTCAAAACACAACGCAGACAACAGCATGTACAAACATAACACGGAAATAGCACATGACATTAAAGCACTCAGTATAGGCGATAAAAGCATGGAACTGCTGTATGAATCAACGAGCACAAAACATTCAAAGAGAGGATGAATTTCAGAAAAAAGCAACAACAAAAGATATAAAGAAATCAGAAAATTAAACGGTTGTCTCCAGTACCTCATATGTGAAGAGTGTCATGTCTTCGACGAACTCGAAGGAGTTTTCGAAGGAATGCGGTTCGTCATGGTAGTTGTACGGTGATGCTTTCAAGTGATCCACACTATCGTAGTGGATAAAGTCGGGATCCTTTAAATCGCTGCTCAACTTTTCTCCAATCACTGGAGGTGGATGATGGGCGGACGGTAGCGGTGGCTGATGTGTTACTATGGCAACCTGTTGTTGTTGCTGCTGTAATGATGGTTGCGATGATGCTGATTGATGAACAGCAGAAGCCACCTGCGAGGGTTGTTGAATCGTGTGATACTGCGGATGTCCAGGAGATGCCAATGATGCTTGAAGAGAAACAGATCCACCAGCTCCACTGGCTGTGGATGTGCTTCCTGCTACTGTATTTCCAAGCGCAGTATGACCACCTCCAGATGCCGTTGTAGCGCTTATCGTCGATGTGGTGTAATCACTACCACACGTTATGTTTGAGAGAGTATTGGAATTCTGCGTACAAATGGATAGTTGGCTATTGAGAGAAATGTTTCCGCTTGGACGACGTTTCCGGACGGATTCCTCTGAGCTAGAAGATTTCAAGTGTTCACTTTTATCGCGTTCTTCATCCCTACGAAAAATAATTTGTATTTTATGAAATATAAATTCTGCGACACAATGTTGAAACATAGAAAGTAAAGAACTTACTTGATTTTTAGCGATATGTACTTGTCGGGAATGAGTCCAGTTTTACCATTTACTGATCCTCGCCACCAATCGTTGGAAACCTGATTTTTATTATTTATACGTGATGAATTAAAATGTTGACCTATGTAAAAAACGAGAGGGAGCAACAATATTTAACAAACCTGATTGAACAGCATCACAGTATCTCCTTTTCGCAGCGAAAGTTCTCTCTCAGATCGTGCATTGAAGTCAAATTGTACGATTGCTTCAAATGTGTCCGACTCGTCTTCTGACGGATAAACCTCTGAGTCAGGATCTTCAGATACTTGTTCCGTAGGCGAATCACCTACGTCACTGCAAACATTAAATCATAAATTTGAAATTTGAAAATGAGTTCAATTTTTTTCATATTGAAAGTTGCAATACATACATATCTTCGAAGGTCTCTGAGGTTATAAACTTTTCATATTGCATTCCTCCCAGATCCTTCGGGAATAGTTCGGCATGGTGGACAATGATGTTCTTTATCAGTTCATTTACTTGATTTTGATACTGGACTTGATCTTTATCTTCAGGCGCAGGCATTAAGGTTGGTCCAAAGCAAATCGCTAGATTATAAGCGTCCATCATATTTTCATCAGAATATTCGGAAAGGCTAACGGAAGAGCAGAGAGATGTAACATTCATTAATTGACTCTGGGCAGATTTCCTCGTAGTTAGTTTTTAATTTCTTTGTCACTTACTGATTTAAAAAGGCAAAAAGATATCGAATGACGACCACAACAGACTTTGGTAGGCTTTGGAAGAATTTTCGTATACCGGATACGATGTCATGCTTGGATTCTAGTTCTAAAATAAACAAAAAACAAAAAACACAAATAACATTAAAATGTTTTGTTCTATGTGCAATCAATACTATCAAATAACCACGTACGTGCTAGCTGAACGAAATGATCAAAGTAAATTAGCGGAAAAATGGGCTCTCGCAATTCGCGTAAATAGAGCTTCAATACACCCGCCACTGAGTTTATGTCGGAAGCATCGGTCATTTCAGCCAACGGATCGTCACCTCGTTCAAAAGCCTCCTTAAAATTACTTATTTCTACTTGAGATCCTGAAACCCGGAATATGCCTTGATGATGTAATCCTGTAACAAAACAAAAACATATAGCCATAAAAATAACGAAACAAATAATGATGCTGAGCAACCTACCATAGAGATTAATTACTCGTATGCAACTTCGCACTATGAGTGGAATTTCCTCGCCAGAAACTTCCAGATATTCCTCCAGTGACCCTCCAAAGAGCTTAGGTCGACCCGACTTGTTCATACGCCCGATGCGCTTTCGCTTCGGAACGTTCGATTTCGTTAGTGTGTCTGTTTTGATGGCAGAATCTTTCGCTAAAGCGTTCCGCAAGTATTCCGCTTTCGAGTCTAGTCTAGCTATTCTTGATGTGGCGAGAATATATTCTCGAATTTTCTGAAACGAAATAAAAATTCGTAACCAATCAATTAGTACCAAACCATTCCAATATGCTTAATTAATTTGTCCCCTTACCGTAATATAAAACTCTTCGATTTCGTTCTTGTCTGATCGTAATTTTACTGAAGTGTTCTCGGGTTTTTGGAAGCCAATTCCACCATCACCAAAAGCGCCGGTGCAATCGTAATCTTTCGTATTGAGTATGTCCAACAGATTTATCTCTGCTGTTTCGAGAGTTTTCCAGATTTCCTCCGATTCCATGCGTAGATTATTGACGCGTTGTTCCAGCTGCAGCAAACGCGACTCCATTTCTTGATGTAAAGCCTTCTGTAGCTCCGGTTCTACATCTTCTTCCTGGCCCTGAAACTCCAACCGCTTGGGAATCATAAAAGCGGCACTGTGCTGTTCAAGGAACTTTTGTTTATCAGCCCGACTATCCATGGAGTTAACGATGTGTGATAGCGTTTCCGCGTTATGCAGCACCGCTCGGCATCGGCCTTGATCAGCAGACACATGCATCAAAAGTGCACGGGAAACAACCGAGTGAAATCCAAGATCCATGCACTGCAATGGAAGCATTCAATCAATCGATCAATTCACAATTGAAACTGAAATAAGAAGTTTCTATGTTTGTCCCAAAATCGAATACTCACATCAATTAGATCGCTCAAGTCTTCGACGAAATATTTATGAATCGTCGTGTTTGAAGCTTCGAGGCACAGCTGATATTCATTTTTTGCCTTCAGCGCCTTCAGTCTTGCGTCAGTGTATTTGTTTTTTCGTTTCAGCACCTCCTTTTCAATCAGACGATACTTTTTGCTACGATCCAGTTTTTCTTTCGGTACGCTTTGTTGTAGTTTCATTCGTTGGTTCTCAGCCAAACGCAACTTCTTTTCTGCCTCTTTTGCTTCTGTTTGCAATGTATGGTATGTTTTCATATTCGTATGCAGTTCCTGCAATATTCGCAATATTTCGACATGCGTTTCAAAGCCAATCTCCCGACACTGCAAGCAAATCGATCAAATTAGTAATATATCCCCCGTCGTATCTAATCCCTTGAAGCAAATGTTACCTTTCTGTATATACGTTGAACATCGTCCCAGACTGTCTGCAAGCGAGCAACTAAATGGGTCGAATAAATTTCTGACATGGCGGCATGATCTCTGGACAATGATTTGGTCTGATTGAGAAGCTGTTGCCAGCAAGAGTACGATGAGAACATCGGCCATTGCTCGCGTCTGCAATTCATGGTAAAAAACACCACACCACAAAATTAGCACAGCGTTTTTAATACAACGAAATAATAACAATTACTATCTTACTTTTGGCGTTGCTCTTTATGTCTCAACTGCAAACTTTTTGCGAGCTTATCTAAGCTTTTACTGTAGTCTAATTCCACCTCACCTCGCCTTCGGAAAAAGTCTTGAAGTTCTTGCACGAGCGCAATTTGTGCTTCCACTCGAACATCGAGAAATTTAAGCTGCTCGTTTAGCTGTTGCCTGATATCTGCGAAGCAAGAAAAAAGAAAAACAACACACATAAGTTAAATTTACTATATCGTATTGGTAATACACGGATCTATAATAGTTTCGAACGAGAAATATTGGTTTTGTCGTATATGAAAAAAAGAATTCGCCGAACAAGAAAGGAATAAAATTTAGAAAAGCAATCTTTAAACGAAATTTAAAAGGAGTTATTTAATTGTATTTACAAACCAAGCGATACAAAAAAATAATAACCGTTTTACATTTGAAACACCATTATTAATGAATTACCAACAGTGAAGCATTAAAGATCAATCTAAATAATTACGCAATGAATGGGGTGTAAGACAAATCTCAGAATCTGTGGCGTAAGGAAACATGAAGTAATGACATCATCTACAAGGTATCATTTGTACACAGGAAAAAAACAGACTACATATCTGAAGTCACAGGAAAAAGGAAAGAATCTTGAAATAGGAGAACTTAAAAAAATTGAAATTTTTTATATCTTAATTTAATTAAATCAGAAGCCGTTTGTATTTTCCAACAATATTTTCCGTATAGCAGAAAACGGGGTTGTAAGCCCTTATTCGTGAGCTGATTACAAAATGGAAGAGATTAATCTTTGACAATTTTGTATAATAAATTTCATTTAAATCATACTTATTTTTGAGCTTTTCATTGCAAATTTCGTAAAAGGGTTGGGCTGCGAATCATCTTTCGCTACCCACAATCGCACTTTATTTGTATTTTTTAGTGATCATTTGTGTATCGGGGTTATCAGAATTAGAAGGTCATAATAAAAACCTGGAACCGCGGTAGATTCTGGGTGACACACTATACGTACCATACATGTATGTATGCATGTATAAAACATTCGTTTTCTATTATAGATTTTTTTATGCCATGAATCAGTTTATTTTTATATATGGAAATGAACATCGGTACAAAATAACAGTAGGAAAATATGAATCGCTGTAGTTATAAAAATATGAATAGCAAAACATTTCTTTCATATCGAGATCTTTTTTTATGCTTCTAATAGATGTAATACTAACTCAAATTGTCCCTTATTTTATTCAACCGGTGGGCCAGATGCATGTCTTCAGCTGATGACTCATCGTCAGCTGAGAACGTTTAGATTTAGCCGTGGTCGAAGATAACATACATGCTATCCCCTATTTGATACACCGCCCTCAACACGTCTTAAACATACAAAAACAGGGGTCGAAAAAACCTTTGGTTGCTATTTGAGGAGGGTTCTCAACCGAATTTCCATTTCTGGGATATAGCTGTCTTTGGAAAAACAATGCTACACACCAATCCTCCAATACATGCTGTCTGGCACGCCCTCCCAGTATTAGTGGAAAACTGCAGATGCAATAATAAAGCACAAAGTCGAACAATTCGGTGTGTTTGTATATGTAAATGGACAGGAAGGAGTGGTATTCAAGAGAAGGCTCTTAAGGATGTTTTTACGTGCTGCATTTCATAGATGCATTTCGCATATAAAAATGTAGTTTAATCTTTTCCAAAGTAGAATTGAAAAAGAGATCAAATAGTTATGAACAATTCAAGCATTGCATGTAAAATACCAAAATCCATCAATTTGCAATGGAACAATTACCATTTATCAAAATACCACATATGAAGCGATATTAATATGAGCTTTATAAAAAGAGGATTAAGTTGCGCTTCAAAATAAGAAACATAAGTTACAATATTCACTGTATAAATTATAGGTGCTATAGCTCTACTTCAGCGTTAATTATGCATGTTGATGGCTGATCTTTAAGTGCGATCAATTCAAAAATACGGTCTAGTTGTCCTGTCATAATAAAAAAAAGTGATTCAATTTGTGAAATGCTGTCTCAATCTAAACAGATAAAAATGACATTTTGTTGAAATATTGTGTGTTCTTCTTTGACCTTAGATTATGAGTTCAAATACAGATTCATCACAATTCCTATCATACCAACAATATTCCATACTTGAAAAGTATGCGTATATTATAGTGCCCAGTGCTCCTAACGATGTTAAATAATAATTCTCTTGATTCCACCCCAATCCGCGGTTGAAACTTGAAAAAGTAATCAGCCGTTGGTGCACTAAAATCTCACACCATTACACCAAACACACACAAAGACCCATTGCGGGGGGGTCATCGAATTTCATACCGTTTCGTGACACGTACATCAACACAAACCATGTGCCGGATGCGATTCAATGTCTGCAGTACAACACGCAACGACGTTAGAGCCAGTACCGGTGCGTGCGCTAACATGGACTTTTTGTTGACAGCGTTAGCCCACGTATTACCAGATTGCCATGCTGCTGCTTTTGTATGTAGCAGTAAGTCATTCAACTATTCAAATACACCGTTTGAATGATAATCTAGAGCCTCGAGGCACGGTGTTTTTGCATATGCAGACTAATCGTGCACCTTACCTTTCTCCATCGTTGAAACTATCTTTTTGCTGTACAACATAAACCGCCGCAATGAAAGCATGCTTTACATTTTTTATGGGGTCGCAAAAGAAATTTCACATTCGGAAAATTGTACAAAAATGTACAGAAGTAGCACACTAGAAATTAATCCTTTAGCTTTAATAATCTATTATAATATTCTTTAATACAATAACAGAAATGGATAATTAACTGCAGTTATATATTATACATTAACATTGGAGTTTCAGTCCTTCAGGTTTATACAACATACGTTACGTGCGATGGAAAATGTTACCTGGAAAAACATCCCGAAATTCGGGACTGGGCTGATGAATCCAACCAGTACGCTGTTGTATTATGCATTGAAACATTTTGCACGTTTATTAACACTGTTTGGGATAGAGTATCTAAACTGGAGAGCAACTTTATTTTCAACCTATACGTAACCGTCTAAATGGCATTATCCATGTACATGTTTATATTCGAGTGAACAATCTGTGCGAGAGAACCAAGGAGCAAAAAATGAAATCAACTTTTGAGTTGTTATTTTACCACATAAGTGTTACTGCTCTAAACACATCATACACATACATATTTCACAAAGCAGTAAAAATGTAACACTAGAAAATTCACAGTTTGGTACAGAACGTTTTTGAATAAAGAACATTTCGCCGTTGTAGCATCTCTTTGCGGCACAAGAATATAATCAATCACTTGTTGTTTAGATAGTGGCGTGACCTTTACTCGACAAAGGGTACGTATAAGCCAGCGAGTCAGAATTATTATGATGAACTATGCTGCGTCTGAAGCACTCTTATCGAATAGTAACACATCTCAATCACTCGCACGCCTTTCGTCTCGCAGTTCAGCTCCACGCATTCAGCTATTTCATCCAGCATACAGTGATAGTAGCTTCGGTCGATTCGTTATTTAAAGTTATGCACACAACACACATCACTATGCTTAAAGAGCGTTCGAGTTGCATTTTTTTCTGTCTCAATTAATCCACACATTTTACATTGCCCGAATAATTTTTCACACAAAGAATAGAAGCATCCAAACCCGTAGAGGTACGCGTTGCACCCACGACAACCAACACAATATGATTGCTGTTACATCCTCTCTCCCGCCACGAGCTAAAGAAAGAAGTTTATTGACACCGGAAACCCCAACGTACGAACGTGTAAGTCGCGATTGCCACCCTACTCGCTGCGTAAGACTACCATCGTTTGAACACATTCTAAGCATGAATGAATGTGGTAAATGCATTCACAAAAATACTGCTGCGCATGCCTAGCGCATGAAGCCTATTAGACGAATACGGACTTGTCGAAAGCTGTAGCCAGCTGTAGTACGTACGCGAGTGCTTGAAATGGCCCAGATGCCGATCAACCAATTGATGGTGGAAGTGACAACAGCCACTACACTTCCATGCGGTCGAGAATGCATTACGATGGCACTCTCTATTGGGGGGTTTTGTTTTCGTTTGCCAGTAAAAATAGAACATTTTCCACTAAGCGGCTTAGCAGATGCAAACTTCATCAAAAACAATTTAAAGTTAAAAATGTAGTTTAAATATTGAAAATATTCAATAACATTATTCTATATAATATTTGAAAATATCTTCAAATGCAATTTCCTGCAGTATTAAGTAACACATCATTTGCTCAAGACTGTTAAATTCTTGACTCCCCATTCTCAAAAAACCCCATTTGCCGACGACGAGTTAACCACAGGTTCTTGGATACCAAACGCGTCAAACAACAAGCCCCATAATAAATGTCAGCCGGAAGCTATTCACAGCGAAAGAAAAATAAATAAAGATCGACAACCACAACAGAATTTTCACCACACGTTTTACAGGGTTCAACAAATCTGTTTGCCTCAATCTAAGGAATGCTGTCTAAAACAAAATGATCACACCCTAAAATATTTAATAAAAATTCAATTATAAATAAAACAGATGCAAAATATTTGTTCTATGAATCGAAAATCGAAAATAAATACGCATATGGCATTATATTTAACGTTGCAATTAAAGCAACTTATTAATTCGTAGTTAATTTAATAGACCGTTATTTTTGCTAAATTCTACAAGTCCTCTTTTCGTTTTTAGGAAATTTAGTCATTTGTTAATTCATAAATGATTTTTCTACAAAAAAATAACATTTCTACTACTTCGTCGATAAGGCAAAACTAACGAACTAACGGCAATTCCAATCTCGATAAAAAAAAACCACCAGCAGTTTACACTAAGCTAAATTTTCGCTCCTTTTCTAGTAGTGCATGATGCTCGAGAAAGCTGAAAGCGGTAAAATAGTGGCATCTGTCGATGGAGCCTCCTTCCCTGAATGCTCGTGGTTTGAATTGTAAAAGTGAAAGTGCAGCGCCAGATTCCCAGCAACCCTTCACGGCAGCTGTGGGCTACATAAACTTATGGCAACCTGCAGCTTGGAATTGCAAGCCAAACATAATAAGAAGCAGGAAAATCAATCCATCTGATGCACACAAAAGTGCAAATCAACATCACTCGGCCCTTCAGTAGCGAGTTGCACTAATGCATTTCTGATTTTTCCTTTCACACCTATTCCCGCTGGGACTTCCTCAAAGTCATAAGGAAGCAAATTATTAACAGCTTGATCTCATGAGTATGTTTTACTAGGTAGTAGAAATGACAAAACTCGAATAAAAATTCTGCACTGTTTCTGCAAGCGACGGCTTTTATTCAATGGTAAATAGTTACATAGTTGTTGCAACCATTTAAATCATTACCTACATCTCACATGTAAGCAAACCATCCCCTTTAGCCCACTGCAAACCGTAATCAATGTCATGATTTGTTTACACTGTTTTCTCGGTAAACTGTCCGTTGACCAGCCCATATCACTTGCCCTCGTCGGTCTTGGGGGTGCATCGATTGCTTTCTCCCTGAATCACAGCCAAGCTCAATGGACGTTCGGTGAGGTTTCACATGCATTTTTGTCGATCCATACCCAACCGTTGGTGCGGCGCAATCGAAGCGAAGCCGCGACAAGCGGAAAGCCCTATCATTACCGCAGATCAATGGTCGATTCGTTTGGATGTGATGATTAAGCGATACATTTCCACCGGGTTGTTGATATCGATATCGCCGATCAAATACTCGTGTGTGACCGCAAAGCAAACGAGCGGAGACGAGTAGAGACATGGGAATCGACGGTTCACAAGTGACATTCGATAATTAATTACACCACTGTTGATTATGCTTGACCGACACACATGTTGGCATTTGCACCTAGTACAGGTGTTGGTTTTTTTTTCAACACTCTTCCCACAGGAGTAATGCGGAGTGGAGCAAATGTTTTGCCTTTTGTTTCACACCAAGCAAAGACAGTCTAGGCATTATGCAATTTCTCTTACTTTCTCGTCGGATGAAATCTATTCGCGTTCCCGTCCAGAAAGCAACGGCGCTAAATGCGAGCAAGTGAAAGAACAACTTTTGGAGTATCGTTAGCGACCGCACACCGGCGTGAAAGCGACACGAGATCCTACGAGCATAAACGACACCCGGCATAAACGTGATGATGATAAAAAGAAACCTCCAGCTGTATCTGCGCTTGCCGCTGCTACAGACCTGAATTTTTGTTGTTACATCAGGCACTTTCCTTTGGCATCGAACAACACGACGGTCATATCATCGGCCATTCGGAACTGCCATCTGTAGACTGCCATAAAAGCTCCTTTATGCTTCCGGTCATATGCTCAAATTTATAATGAACACGATACACGATGGAACCGTGGAAACTTTAGCATCCCGAGGGCTGACCGTCAAATAAGAGTAAAATACAGTTCCCAGGTTCATTCGTTTACCAGGTTCATCACTCATTTACCAGTGGATTACTTCTTTGTTTACTGTTGGGAACATAACCGGTAATACTGTTACAATAATAAAATATCAGGGACACACAAATAAAGCATGAATTGCAAACATGGAGTTAACATGTTAGATGTTTTCTTTTTTCTTTCATTCCAATTGTCACAATATATGTATAATGACTATGCAATGGATAAAACACACGTGCATTCCTAAGAATGCTGCAGTGGAAAATAGTAAAGGGCCAATTCAGTATTCATCGCCTTACCATGTTTCTAAACTAACTTTATTTCCTCTTTTGTTCATATTTCTCTTTCTCTCTCTCTCTAACTCTACCACCTCCCCCGCCCCCTCTCACTCTATCTCACTCTCTCTCTGTTCTATCGGCCTCTTCTGTTTAACGATATGTCTATTTCTTCCATCGTTTTGAGATGAATATATATATATATATATATATATATATATATATATATATATATATATATATATATATATATATATATATATATATATATATATATATATATGTATATATATATATGATCATATATGTGATCAGTATAACAATATAGCTCAACCGCCGAGATGTACCATACTTCATCAGATACCATATCAGCAAATATGATTTTTTTTTTAAACCTGTCAAGTAGCGATTATCGCGCGACAAAAAGAAAACTTTTCTGATTTGTCGTTAATTAAAAATTCGAAGAGACGTTTCAGTCGATGGTGCATGAGCATATAAGGAGTCCGTCCGGGAGCAGCAACGGGCTTTACAAGAAAAGTATACACTTTCTACGGTAGGTATACCGCAAAAATGCATCGGCTTCTTTTATCAACTGTCGTTTTATCGTTATTCCGTAGCAAATTTTACCGCGTCAATGGGCATCAAACCAACACAGCCTACTGCTTCACACAGAAGACTGCCGCTGGTTTGGGTCGAATATTCGTACTCGCAATAGAAAGCAACATACTCTATCTCGAAGCGCAGATGCATCCACGCCATTATCGTCGATACTAAGTTAAAACAATTACGAGGCGTCTAATGTGTGGCATTTAGCTTATTAGTTGATGTTTAATCTTTATTACAACAGAAAATTCTATCACACAAATATTTGCGAATGGCACTCATGCTATCTATTTGATAACTTCAACGTCAACATGTTTGGTTAAAAAAATTAAAAGCTGAATGATCTCGTTGCGAAAATATGCGTATCATAACTGCGATAAGGCTTTCCACTTTCTTTTAATTCCTCGCAATGAAAATCGAAAAAAAAACACACCAGTATGTTTTTCTCCACTCGGTCCAGCAAAGCGAATAATTTATCGTTTCGCTTTTTCGATTGCCATCTCATTGTGTTGACATTTGAGGCGTTAAGCAATTTCACCTATAGCATTGCATTTCCATGATAGAACGCTACAACAGCACCTAAAAGTACCTAATGTAAATTGATACTCCACTTCCTAAGCCCCTAAAAAACCAAAGTGACAAAGGTTTGCATTCTAACGCAGCAACCATCAGCGTTAAGGTCTATTGAATTAAATAGAAAATGCACAAAGCAAAATTCGTTGCAAGACTGCTGAACAAACGCAATACGTGGTGGTACTGGTACAAAGAGTGGTTACGCGCGCGCGCGTGTGTGTGTGTGTGTACGGGTAACCAAACAACCGACATCCGGAATAGGAACGGAACGGAACGCATCATTATTGTATTGTTTATGAGCAGACCGGACCTGGTTGACCGGACGGAAAGAACACCCCACAAAAAAAAGCACACGAAGCGGTAAATGTTTCGGTGGATGAAACCAAAAGTAAATCTACGTGTTTAAAAAGATACATTAACCACCATCGTACAAACGATGGCGCATGAATATGCCTCGGAAACACCGGCTGTTTAAACATTGAGGAAACCGCTTGCTAATATATGCTATTAGAAAATGAGAATTTACACTAAACTAAATACGATCTCGACTGATCTACTGCCTAGGCTGATCTAGAAATATTTTTTTCGAGCATTATTACCGACATTGTATTTTCGAGCATTATTACCGACAAATACGCACAAACTAGCGCTTCTAATAGTAATAATCCTTGCGCGACTGTGAATCCAATTCCGGGTCGTTTATGGGGGATGAAGGACTTTTTCCCGGAAATACCCAATACAAATGAGGAAGCTGCGCAATATGAAAATTGATTTATTCTTACTCGTTCTCGAATCTGTGCCATGTTTTGTTGCTCTCTAGCGCATTCTCGCTCTTCTCGGCACCAACAACTCCTTTTCGCCTTATCTCACTCTACGTCATCAAATCTACTCTTTCTCTCTCTCCATAAGGCAAACTTAAAAACGCCTAGCTTTCTTACAAACGGATGCTATTTGTTTTACTGCTGCTGCAACAGAACAATTTCGACGAACAGAGCCTTTTTCATTTTTTTTTCTCCACACACGAAATTGTTAATCTCATATCTTGAATCGATATAACATGGTCGTTGATTTGTTGTATAATATACATTCACAAATATATTACATTACAAAACAATCACAACAATCAAAAGCGTACATGAAAATACTTTCAAAGCAGTTACTTTGCAGTTAGATTTTTTTTCTTTTGAGCACGGTTCTACATACAGTAGAATTTTCTTAATCCTTTACATGTGGTAGGAAAAATCTTATTTCCTGAGGATGCAACACGATCGGTCTCGAGAGAAGCATCGGATTTTTGCATAAAGATGAACAGGTTTTTTTTGGGTTGCACATGGGAAATCCAAACAGAATCAGGACACACAGAAGGTTTATCTTTATTCTCGTTCTCTTACTTTTGATCAACAAACTTCGATTCCTGTAAGAGTCGACGCTGACCCCAAATGTTCGCCAAAGATGCGGCCAGATCAAATCACGGGTAATTTGAGAGGCATCGCTTACGACGTAAAAGATCGATTTTCATTTATCGTAGTTCCGTTTCTTCCACTCTTCGTAAAAATCACGCAACATCGCCGTACGTTGATCGGTCAATTCATTATACCAATTTACCAAACGAAAAATGCTCTCGAGTACGCTTTGAAAACTGCTTCAGAATACGCAATTTAGCACCGCTATCACTAAATTTTCGCCCCAAATACACTTTTCCACACTGGAAACTTTCACTGTTTGCATCACTTGAATTTCTACAATATTCTTATAACGGCTTGTGCAAAATTCACTTGAGCCAGAGCACATTTCCACCGTTTTTCTTTCTATGAGTCACGCCCGCCCGTAGATTTTCTCGACCTTTGTGCTCTTATCGTAGTCAGAGCCTGTGCCTGTGTCAAGAGAATGTACCTTTTCCAAACTAACCAGCTGTGAGAGAGCTTTTCCTCAAAGAAATGTCTTCCTGATCCCACTACTGAGACCGAATCGGTTGAGGAAATGACGTTGCAATGTACGGCGCTGGATGCTGTGCATCCGACCGAGTCTGTGAGCAAACCACGAACCAAATAAAATTCTCACCAATTGGAGAACTCGTCTTTCGGGATGGTACTCCCTATTCGGGATGGTGGGAAACTATTTTCACTGGAACATGCACACCACTTTGAAATTGCCAGGAAAAACACACACAATATCATGGCTGCAAACCGACGAAAACCTTCCGGCAATCCAGCATTTTCGCAAAACTAAATCGTTTGTTTGGAGTTGCTTTGGGCTCTAACATAAAAATAAACAGAGAGATGCTTTTTCATCTTTCCGCATCCTGCCAAGAAGGTGATAATAGAAACTCTTTTGTATATCTCGTTCCAGTCGTTTTACTCGATCCAAGCATCACTATGATCGTTGCAAATATATATATGCCTATGACGAATGTTTAACAACATAATATGACTGCTCTTTATTATTAACACATAAAACTGTTTGTTTGAAGCCAGTTTCACGTACTTCGAAGTTTTTATAACACAATTAGAAACGTATATTACTCGCATACGCTAGTACAGCCAGAATAGCGACCTTACGCACTTCAAACAGCATCCGTGTGTTTTCTTCGTTGGAACCAAAATTGTACCACCACATAAATGTGAGCAAAGTGATTAAGAACAGGCAGGACCATAATGAAATGGTTGTCCGCCATGTTTGAGTGGAATTTGACAGTAAAAGCCTATGTTTGATTTCGAACTAAACGTACAAAGCCAAGGTTGGTTTACACATTCCCATGGAGACGTCATGGAAATCTGTTTTGACAGTTCTCCGTTTTTGACGTTTGTACTCTGGATCAATAAGGTATCATTTTCCAAAACAATAATTAAATATTCAGTTCCTGATAATATTGCAAAATTACAAAAAATGTCTATGAAAAAAATGAGGAAGAGAAAAAACATTAATGTGTATCAATTTGAAAATATGTATTTTCAGTAAAATTATCTATAAATAAATTGTTATTCACAGACTAATTTACTGATAACAATCATACAAGAATATAGTATACCGTTTTACGCCAAACGATACCCGATTAATCCAGAGCCTAATTCACCAAGTATCAAGCTGCCAAAATGCACTTGCTTCCATTTTCTATTTTTTTTCCAATTAATATATGAGTATATGTAGTTGAAAATAGGATTCAGAACATAGTTAAATTAATTGGATGTCAAAAATAATTCTTGTGGACATAAACTGGTTCGGTGCACATAAACGTTACTGCATCGTTCGTTAGGTCGATCTAACAGTTACAGCTGATTTAAAACCAAGTCAAAATGAACAGTAAGAATCGATGCAGTGATGCAAATAAGTAAAACTATTCAACCAATAAAAAAGTATGTTATTCCAACGTAGCACGCGTACTAATTTTTCATCCATTCCATAAGTAGTAGTATTAATTGTAGAACTAACGATACTCGTATTCTTTAAGTAAATGATTCAAACTATTTTAAATTATTCTCCTCTGCTACTTCTTTAATCAAAGGGTATATAATACAAAGTTATGCAAAAGACGACAACGATCCAGCAAATAATAGAAAAAAAATAAATACTTCATCCGGCGTTTAATCGTAATGGACTTAAAACAACGTTATCAAAGCAGAGATAACAAAGTTCATTTTATACAAGTTTTTTTCCAATTGAGAATGATTTCAGTTTTTGGAAGACATCATATGTTAAAAAATAAAGATGATGTTTTGATTTACGTTCGGAAAAATGATTCTTATTGCCAGTTTAATAATGTTTACTTTCACTTGTACTCGTACTCGTATTAATTTACTTTTATTCGTACTATATACATATTTGACAATAACTAGTGACGATTTAAAATATATATATCACTAATTATTAAGATAAAAATATTTGAAATGATGTGTATATGTAGGACAGTAATAACATATATTCTTCGTAACTGACGTAAATACCATTGGATGGTCAAGGTCTGGCTTGTATGAAAGCCTTCATTGACTGGGTACATTTTCTGAAGTCTGATGATCAGTTCAGCGTACGTGGGAGGCCTTAGTCAAACATTGACTCCGAAAATAAAACCAACAGCATATAATGTTTGAAGTAACATGAATGCAAATATATAGATTATAGTTGTGGCTAGGACAAAATGATGCATGATTTTGTTTAGCCGATTTGCTGCAATCTCCCATGCGAAAATATTCTCTTAAATTTTTTTTTTGTTTATTAGTGGTGACAATTAATGTCCCTCCTGAAATATTTTAAATCAAAATCATTCAAAACAGATGCAATTGGTCGTTTCTTCTAACCAATACACAACATAGACGGAGTATCAACATACATGTTGGGAAATAAAAAGAAACTTACATATAACACTCCTCTTTTAGTATCAAAAAATTAGTTTTAAAAATCCAGAACACAGTCTGTTAACATAGATCGAAGGACAGCAGAAGACATAAACAGTAAAAGGATAGATACGGGCAGTTTAGAATAGCATACTCCAAATACGTGATGAAAGAGGTGTATCAATAGCGTTAATATCCGGTAGAATAAAGTATGAAAGACATAATATTTTGTTAAAAAAATCAAAATCAACAAATCTGCATAGAGAGAGAATAAGAAAGCAGGACAAATGGGAAAGGATGACAAAAAATGAGTATTGGTTGAATATTCTGCTAGGAGAAATGCTGCTAGGAGAACTTTTAGAAGCAGGGAAACAAATTGTCACGTTTAATTTATGTCCAATGATTTTTTGCTGTTTGTTAGTAATATTAATATGAGACACCTTGTCTTATTTGATTATTAGTTCCAAGCCTTGAGATATTTATTATTTCTCTTGATGGCTTTCGTGCACTGGCACGACAAAAATATTTAGAGCCGTAAGAAACTCAATCGAAATACTCTTGGCGCCGATTATGTCGAGCCTTGAAACGTATTTATTGATCTTTGATTTTACTGGATAGAAGAAGGCTTCTAAAATCTCTATAGTATACAAAAGACATCTTTCTTGTGAAACAGAATCAATATACATACAGAATACAATCTATAAGAAATCTGATATGAATACAATCTATACAAATACATCCCACACTTTTACATGTCCTGTTAAACAAAAATGTAATACTACTTACTATTGAACAGGTTCAGCTTTCTCGTTGAACCCAATCGTCGTATCGGGCTCTTAATATCGACATCGTTTTCATCCATCATTGTAACGCCGTTCATGTTTTTCGTTGTTTAGCCCGTATTAAATGCTCCAGAGATCCTCGAGTTAATAATTTTATCACACACCTCCGAAGAAAATTCAATTACCAAGGCCTTCGATTAGAGATAACACGTTGTAGGCATCACTTATATCATCTGCACTCTACACTAATCTGCCTTTTAGTTTTAATCAACAATATGCCAAGCTTCATAAGATTATTCACATCTCCGATGGACGGAAGCTAGCAACATTTACACTTCACAGGTCGTCGTTGGACGGACGAGCCATGGTCTATGGCATACGGCAGCAGTAGCACATAAAACACACTTTTTTCAGCCCCGTTTCAACGCTTCACATTCCTTCTAATTTCTACCACTCGCTATATATGCTTTTGCAGGAAATGAAGAGTGAAATTATTTATTAATTACTTAGAGCGAGAGCCTGACTATATATATGTAATATTTTTTTTTAAATGCGCTAATAATATCACTACTTTTAGTCGTATTCAAAATAAATTTAAATTCTCAATGTTAATGATTAATTCAATAAAAAAAAGTTGTTTCATTCGCACATTTAGTATAGCAGAATAAGGCAAATCGATGAATTAAATTAAACAATTTAAAACCTCATTCTTCATTACCACCCGCTTCCTCGCCATTGCTTCAGCGGGGGCGGCGATTGTAATGAAAACAATAACACGGACAAACGTATGCAAAGTGTCGATCGGTTTACGATCGGCGCATAAATTTACGCCACCACTCTTACGCCCACTTGCTGCGACCTCAAGAAGAGGTGAATTTTGGTATTTATTACTTTATCGGTTTCACCTCCGATCTATTATTCTTTTAGCTGCACACGCAGGTCTTGTCGCGCTGGTGCAGGTGTTGATCCGGAAAGCAATAAGGGAGTGTTTTGTAACAAGTCACTAGCGCACTTTTCTAGCTGATTATTTATATTTTCTGCTTGTAACACCGGAAAATCCCTTTACAACAACAAACACTCACACAATCACACACACACACACACACACACACACACACACACACAAAGTGTACACTTTATTGCAACAGCCACAGCATCAACATCGGCATACTTCGATGCGAGATTATACAATACAGACTGCAAACAAATTCACTTTCTCGCCGCTAAACATTCGCACCAGGCCGAATGAAGATGGGTGTAATAATCGAAGCATGCAAGATATGGCCGCAGTGAGAACCGACCGTTGAAGTCATTCGAGTCTGCGCACACTTGCGCGTTCGCCTTTCTCTTATGTATAAAAGGCACGCTTCTTCACTCCCACGTTGCTCTTACCGACTACCTAATGGTCGATTTTCGATGACGTAACTGCTGCTGTGTCGTTAGTCGACCATGCACGCGCTAAATCGAGAAAAAAAAACGTAATTTTCACTATTTTTGATGAGCATACAGCTTGCCTCTAAAAAGATGCTAAGTATAATCACCAAAATGTCACCGATTGTGGTAGAAATCAAAATCGCACACTGCACGGAAATTACGCAAGGACAGTAGCTAGTAGCAAGCATCGAAAATCATGCGTACGAGACATGTCTAAAAATTTTATAACCACCTAGCCGTATAAGCAAAACCAAACGAGCACTCTGGAATACTAACGCAACCGAACTAACACCGATCCTCAAAACGATCGGATTTGGTGAAATGGGTACGGTTCGTTGTATTTTAATTCGTCCCAATCCACCAGAGTCCGGTTGCTATGATACCCTTGGGCGGCGGCGATGGTAACAGCTTCCTGTTGTTTTTGTTAACATTCCACTAATACTGATATTTCTGATCTCTCCCTCTCTTTGTTTCACTGCTCTTTTTTTGCGCACAAACATGATTGGGGGATCTTCTCCCGCGAGCAGCTCTTCTCTACTACACTATCATCATTCGCTTGGTTAAACAATAGCTAACCGGAGGCTTCTTACATGATTATGATAATGAGCTTCAGGATGTTTGCTTGAGGGGAATCAAAAACGGATCAATGATACGTTTCATCATCATTTTTGGAATAAGTCCGCCACAAAAAGTTCATATCAGCCATGTTTCCTCTAGCCTTATTTCACATGCGCACGATTTCAAACACTTATTTCTTGAAATTTCACCTACACATTTTCCCACCACACAAGTCTTCTAACATGATGCTAGCCTTTTGTCAGTAAGTAAGGCGTACAACGAAATCGCGAACCAATTATCTTTTCCAGTAAACACAATTTTCATGTCGCTTAAAATTTCCTTTCTACTTTTGTTTGAATTTTTCTTTTACTTTTCATCTGCCACTTTATCCTACGGTATCCTTTTTGAATGTGACGCCGACACGAACGTTGGCAGCAAATTGAGCACAATATTCATATGTTTTAAGTTCTAAAATAAGAATATGTCGTGGTGTTTGTCACCACGGATTGGACGCCAAACACCAGCCGCCGCTTAGCGAACGGCGCACTAGCAAAGGTCTTTCACGCTCAAAACACTCACCAACGCGTCGTCGTAGAGCTCGACGCTTGGATACATGCCCTCGCCCTCTGTGGCATTAGTTTCCCCCTCTATGTTCCAACTGTTCACCGATGTGCAGAACGTGTCGCTCTCCCTCGCACATCACAGCAAGCGGTGCAGGGAGCATTGCGTAAACCGGTTTTCACTAGCCGCTTTTTTTGATGTCGCCACCCTGATTCTACAGCGCAACGTCCTGCTGCTGCTGCTCCTGCTATTGTCCCAGCGGCTAGCGAATGGCTCTTTTCCCTTTTTATTTGTGGTCGTCGACGCCGTGCTACAGACTTCCGTCCGAATTGCAACGGTCTCGCCTCCACACCGCGAGAATTAGATTCGTAGCACCTACCGACATCGATCTTCTTGCCTTCTTCACTTCGCAACGAAGCCGTTGGGGCACGATTTGCTGCTGGACCTGACAAACACACCCTCACGAGCAAGGCACAAACGTTATATTCGAGTTTCCGCAGCTGCCGGTGCAATCACCTTTGGAAATGCAGCAACGAGGCATTCACGGCGGACGACACTCGGTTACTAACAATTATGCGGACAGTATGGAAAAACGAGCGTCCCGCCCAGGAGACGGGATCAGGTTGTCGATACCAAAATCGTGCAGGATGTGGTCGCGGGAACTACGCTTTATAGATTAAGTGTTATCATGTCGCAGCACATTCTGGGGTGACCTTTTAGCTTAATTAAGAAACTCCCTTCAGGCCATGCTTTGGCACATAGGTTTGAAAATGCGCTGGTCACACCTCTAATTGGGAGAAAGCAAGAGCCTTCTTTTCTGGGTGTATATTAGAGAGGTTACGTTTTTTTCTGGCATGAAGTAACATTCCTGCTACATTCATCGCAGTATTGTTATCTAGCCATTGATATTACGAATCAAACACACCATATAATCACACAAGATAAAAGCGCTTTGGCGTTCTGTGTCTTATTGTGCTACCACAGACGGGTGTCAAGAAAACACGAGGTACTATAATTTCTTACTTTAAACTAAAACCAAAAAAGGAAATTTGTCCAGCATCTGCAAGCTTACATCGACAAAAACTGTGAAGCGCATAGCAATCATTAACCAAGGCACATCCTTAATAGAATAGATATATTGTAGTAAAAGTGTCCGGTTTGTCTGCAGTTTGCTTACGGACGATGTGTTACACAAAACGAATATAATATGCACAAAATAAAGTAATGAAATTGATTCTACAAAGAAAAGCTTATCTTTTAGAATCACAAATTGTGAATTTTTAATACGTTAAATTTTCATACTAATGATCAAAAAACAAAGCATTCACCGTGTTTAAATTTTTGTTGTTGTTTCATTTCAATGGGTAATGTATTTATATTTTAAGTTTATTATAAATCATGTTGAGACCTATTTTGTGCTAGAAAAATAAGAAAGCGCCTCATTCTGATCGAAAGCAATATTCAACAACAAAACGTTTTCTTTAGGCCATCATCTTCTTGCTATTAGTTGAGTGCCTAAGGGGTGATCAATAGCTAATACAAAACATC
The DNA here is from genome assembly GCF_943737925.1 of Anopheles nili. NCBI lineage: Eukaryota > Metazoa > Arthropoda > Insecta > Diptera > Culicidae > Anopheles > Anopheles nili. Next base: position 40,118,653 of record NC_071292.1, on the reverse strand, counting down.
TGCTTACCATTTGTTCATAATCGTTCACACAGCTAGTATATGATATACCCCATGTTTTTAAAATATTGTATGCCACCTAATGTTTTGGCTTATTTTTTCCATTTTTCCATTAAAATACTGTTACTGGCAATAGATTGAAAAACATTATCTTATTCAGCAATACTTGCTGTCGATGTAGAGAAAGTAGAAGTTTTGTACAAAATCATCCCATTTGAAAACTAAACATTTTTACAGAAACATAGTTTAGAAGTAACCGCAAAAACAACTTACACAATTCTTTTAATACATATATTCATTTTTCTTGCTAAATTTTTGACCTCAATCGTGAACATATCTTGTCATGGATCGTAGGCAAACTCCTGCTGGAGCACATCATACAAGAAATTCCAGCAACTGGAGGTCTTGAATAAACTAATGGTTTCTAAAAATAACTCCGCTTACAGATGTTTACCACGCGGATTTGCTTCGCATGTGGGATATTCAAGGTTGATGACGCGGAAAAAAGGAACGAGCACCAAAAGACAAAAGAAGCTTCTCAGCGATAGAGCAGTACGTGTAGAATATAGATTTCAGGATAGGTCGTGAACCTCGATAGAAAAAATGAAGAGTTCAACAGTATCTAAAGTAGAATGAAAATTTAAGGACTAGCCAAAGTTCGCTCCCAGTACCGTCTACGCTACAGTGCTACATCACGTTGCGTGTTTTATGGGACCATATTTAATTATTGCAGATGTAAGCTAATTATGATCGTAATCGAAGAGTTTAGGTTTTAAAGACAAATGACGAGTAGCCAACTAACGAGTCCTATCATTATAAATTATCAGCGTATGAAAATCACTAACTATCTTAATGTTTTCCTGTACCAACTTTCTTGCACAATAGACTTAATACGGCATTCTTGTAAAGTTACGGTATTAAACAAATTTAATTAGGTAACACACAAAACAAAGCAAGCCTGCTGGAATAATGCTTAATTGGCTTGTAGTTCTCGAAGCAATATACGGTTATTCTGCAACAAATAGGCAAATATTATATACTCACTGTACCAAGGTCTGCAAAAAAAAACATTTAAAGCTGTATCATAAACGCACACTAGCTAAGTAGGCAGAATTTAACATAGCCGTTTTTCACCCCAAGGATCACACAAAATTCTGGTTGTCGTCTACAGTCGAAAACCAAAAAAAAAGGAATACCAGCATCCATCCCGTCCTGCTTGCAATGGATCACTTTCACTTCATCACAGCTCTGCGATCGAAGATTACCTTCCCGTTAGAGTTAGGCTTTAACTGTGGACGGTGTACGAACAAAGAAAACAAAAGCCAACTCTGCGGGAAGCTGTTACCAGAGAAAGATACACAATGAAGTTATTCAAGTTTATTCACATGTCGAATCTTAGCGCGTGGTTTTACAATGTTTGCAAGTCATTTTTTTGTCATACTGAATATATCAACTAAACACGTCTAACTATTAATTCACACCTACCGGTCACAGTTCGTTAATTATTAGCCAAACATCACTGGCATTAATGCAAAAGGGTTGGCACCACTAATGAAAGCGTCACAGAAAAGCGCTCAAACGGTGAAATATTGTGTAATATCAAACGAAACAACTAAAAATTGCGCCCATTGGTTTCAAATATATGATCTTTTACACATTTGAAAGTAGGCTCATACATATTGTCCTTCGTCCCTTCCACCATGGGTTAGCATGAATGACGAACTATTTCGACAGCACAGAATGCACTAACGAACTAATTATACTACCATAACAACCAGCAAACGACCTAACGAGTCAGAGACTGTACCGGCTTTGTTTCTTTTTTTCTGTCTGGCATTTCTTTTATTTCAGTTCCGGCACAATAAGGTGCAACCTATTCGCATTTACGCCGTTTAAGACATTTTGCATAAACAATTCTCGAAAAAAGTTGCTTGAATAAAGACAAGAGAAAAACTACATAATCCACAAACACTACACAAATGGAAAACTACACAATTACACTGGATGAGCACAGTTTCGCTTTTTGGAGGCAAGAAATTTCAAACCTTCGTTTCCCCTGTTGTCGCACAATATGAAGCGTCAGTTGGTTTTCTTGCGCTTCTTCTTCGCCCAAGACGAGATTGTACCGACCTGTCTCTTAGCATTTAATGTTGTTTTGTTAGTTGTTTAATATTGCATTTGATGGTTATTCCAATTAAATTAGCGTGAATTACTATTTGCTTTAAACAAGAAATAATATACTCAATGCTGTGGTCTTCTCACTTCTTTTAAATTCATAAACTGAGATTGTTGCACATTCCAGTTACAATTTTGTTTTGAATGTTTGGCTGTTTGACATTTACTATGGCATACATTTCATTTTTACTGTTTATATCATACTGTGCGAGTGTTCGATGTGTAATGAACATTGACTGAGAAGCAAGAACCCCAAAATTTTTGGGTGATTTATGTGTGAAATCATGTCCGATATGTTCTTTAAACAAAATGTTTGTACGTGCTTTACTTTAGTTGAAATGCAATATTACACTTAAATTCCTCAATGGAAAAAATACAACTTACTTGTTAAATATCAATAGCAAACGAAAAAATAAAATGCTTAAAATTGATTAAAGGATACATGATTAAGATTCAGATATGATGATTTTTAAGAAAACTAAAGTTATGGGAATCTTCACCAGTGTTAAAATGTTACAATTACGATCTAGCCCAAATAAACGTTTTAACCTGTACTTGTCACTATCGTGTGGTGTTGTACGCAACCAAGGCAACCGTCGTTTGATAAAGGTGTAAAACAAACCACAACCCGCGCTGTAAATTTGATATTACATAGAAATAACACTACGCCATACAGTTTTTGATATTTTTCAATCGCATTCATGGAAGATATCAATAATAACTCGGCACGATCTCATTCGGATCGACCTGCATCACGACGTGGACTGGGTCCTAGCAATAATTATTTTTCCACCATTAGTTCAGGAAATTCTACAACACCTAGTCCAGCTGCAATTCTCAGACCAGGGACAGCTATGAAGTAAGCAAGTTTACCGCCAATAAATATGTTTTTCTATTTGTCAATCGAACTTCTTATATTTCAAAGACCTCCATCTGCATTGCGTTCTGGAACTGCTAGCCGTCTATTGGCAAATAATGTTGGCGTCGCTGTGACATCTTCTACTTCTCAGCGAATTGGTACGGCCTTGGGAAATGCCGGAAATGTATGTTGCTGTTAACTGTATTTATACAAAAATTTTCAGAATTTTAAACTGTTAACTATTGTTTTACATTATTTGAACTATTACATAATTATTAGAGAATGGCTGAAAGACCAATTACACAACATGGGATAAGTGGTCTTGCAACTTCAAACGGACGCCTCGGAACTGCTGCTAATGGTAATCGTCAGATCAAAGATAAACGTTACTGGCATGCGATATTGCAAAGTAAAATTCAAGAAATTACTCAAGAAACAAACAAGCTTTTGAAAGAGAAGAAATTTCTCGATCGTGAACGCTCCGCACGAAAACTGTACGAGAAGCGCGTGAAGGAAGCTGCAAAAGAGTTGACTAGTTTACAATCTACCCTAACTTCTATGAATCTGGCATTGGACAACTGCAGTTCGGGAATGACAAGACAGCATATTTTAAATGAAACGGTTGCACTACGAGAACGTAACGAGCATATTCAAGAGCAATTGGAGCTTGTTTTCAAGCAACGTCAACTAAAGGACAACGAAAATCGTGAACTTGAACTAGAAACTGAAAAGGAAAAAAGTAAAGTAACCGAAATGATCAATTCACTCCCCGAAGAAGAGCAGCGTAAGTACCGTGAGTACCGATTATTGTCAGAAAATCTTCGCAAACAAAACACTGTGTACCACAGTCAGATAAGTGAGATGGAAAAACAAAAAGAACGGCTCAATGCAATGATAATAATTTCTCAAAGCAGATCAGAAGCACACCGTTTAAAGTCCAAAATAAAAGAGCTGATGGCCAAGAAAAACGCTCTTCGCGAAGAAGAGAACAACCGTCTTTCTCCGGCGCAAGAACGAGAAAAATTGATCAACGATGTACGCTCAAATAACCAGGCACTGGCAAGCATAGGTAAGCAGATGAAGATTGTCGAAGAACAGCTTAACGAAAAAAAGGAATCGTTACAACAAATTGAACAAGACCTCGAAGAGGGTAACTCGGAACGACATGTTAAGTATAAAGAGTTGAAGAAGCGTGATGAAGTGATGTCGGTGTTCATGGACAGTTTCAAAACCAATATGGATCAGGAAAAACAAAGTAGGATCTTGTAGATATAAAACGTCAATACATTTTAATTGATATAATTCTACAATTTGAATTTTAGATATAGATACGTTGAAAAATCAAATCACATATGCAATCGAACAAATTACTCTTCAAGGAATCAAGATGAAGGGACTTGGAGAAGACACATACGACGGAACAGGATTTACATCTAAAAACGATCTTAACTCTCATTCTGGGCTGATGAAGGAGTACAAAAAGCTTGGTATACAGCTTAAGCAGCTTCAAATACTTGAGAAAAGAACATTGCACCAGGTTAACGCCCTTCGTCAAGAGGAAACAGAAGCACTTCAAAATATTCAAAAATATGCCAATTTAGAAATACCCCGTGCGGAGGCAATAGTCAAAATGAACGATCTTAGCTCTGTGCTTCAAGAATTGGAAGACAAAAAACGTGTCACAGAAAATGTTGTAGAGGAAGCACGCAACAGGAATAACGAAATTAAAATTAACCTCAAAAGCAACGAAACGTATCGGCAAATATCCCATCTCGAAGATAAACTAGTTGATTTATTGAAGGAAAACAAAACATTGCAAGAAGTGGTTAACCAAATGCAACAGGTAAGCAATTTGTGTGCATTTGCAAACATTATAAAGTAAAATCTGTTGTTATTACAGGATAACGACTACTCTACTACGCGGTCTGAAGTGAATGAGTTGGTAAATGAGTGTAATAAATTGTTGAATGGTGAAATAGAAAACTCTGCACCGCAGCAGCATTAGAATGAGAGTGGTAAAAATCAAATAAAACTCTAACAAGTCGTTTGCACACTCATTTAGATTAAAATATGATAATGATGAAATAAAATATCTACTAGAGTCTTGCATGCTAGCTGCAGATAATTTACTGGTCTCCAGTTTTTTGTACCTAAGTTTTGATTTTGAGGAATAAGTGTATAGAAAGACCTACGTCAGTACTTCACACATTTCCTTTGTTTTCTTAAGATATAAAATATGTAAGATACAAATTCTTACATAAGATACAAAATCTTACATTCTTATGCTGGTTACCATACCTGTTAAAGGGAGGAATTAAATAAAATCTGCTTTACCCTAAGTCTTCAAAACAAAGGTGTTAAAATGTAAAACTAATATGTGTAATAATGTGTTAGGAAAACGTTAAACAAATTCTTGTAAAAAATATACTTAGGGCTACTACTCAAAGTTTAGTATAAACAATTCGATTGCACTCTGGCAAAGACTATTACAACTTCAAACTTTATATTTAAAGGAAAACGCGCAATCGGATTGGTTACAGCTCACGCCACACATGGTTGAATTTAATATCATTAATAAATATAGAGATTTATGAACGTGCAAGCAATTTTTCCAGTTACATATACTTGAGTAACGAACAATATTAATCGATATTTACACAATATTTTCATAAAATTGATTTTAACAAAATTTTAGAAAATTTTAAAATCCCATTAATGTATGTAACATAAAATATTGGAAAAATATCATCATTAATTTGTTCTGGAATTAGAGGATCGTTCATATTAATTCCCATCCCTATTTCATTTCGCCGGCTTTTTGCTCCTTCGGCTGTCAAAATAAATTTTCGCTCTAAGCTTTGCTCCGACTTTCGGTATAGCCTGTCCGAGTAGCGAAAATTTGTTTGCGGGTCTGACAGCCATCGCCATGTTCGCCATGTTGGATCTGAAGTCTGACCGAGGAAAAGTCTAAAAAAAAGCCTTTGAGGACGCCGTTGTTTATTTTTTGTGCTCTTAGTTCGTTTCTCCGGCTAAGTGTTATTGTAAGTTGCGAATTAAAGCACCGATTCATTGCAGTTGTTAGTTGGTGAAAAGATTGTGGCGGTGAGCTGTACTGCGAAGAAATATCTTGGCGGTATCTAGCAAGTGAGTGAGATTCGTTCAACTGCTCGGTCCTGCTATAGATTTTTTTAGTTGGGTATATTTGGCTAATACGGTAAAGCGGATGTGCAAAAGAGATGGAAGAAGGGAATACAGGGCCCATCGTAGAATGATACGTTTTATTTCAATTCAAACCATTACGATTTGGATTTCGTCGACTACAGGCTGAAAGGATTTGTAGTTATAATTACAAAGCGAGTTTCTAATAGAAATTTTCATTTTTTGGGCAATATGTGTTGATGTTTGCCTTCTCTCTTGATCGGTAACGAAGTGTTACCTTGATGGAGCGTGAGGGAGATATAAGACAAAGATGCGAATAGCTTCAACCGTGCGCAAGAGCGAGAAGCGTTATTTTGCATTCACTCTGTTTTTAGAAGGAAACAGAGCATACTTGCAGTATTCCCGCTTGTCTTGTCCACCATGTACGGGCGAGCTTTACTGCGACTAATTGTATAACAGTCAAATGATTTGTCTCCGTCAAACTTTTGTGTTTGATTATTTTTTTCTATCGGAATGCTAACAGAAAAACTGCTTCAAAAATCTTAATCACACTTTAAATATTTGCATATAAATTACTCTATGTTATTTTTGAGTCGATTTTGCACACATAAGCGCTGCGTAGAAATTATAAATTATGTGCTATGAAAAATTATAACATAACAAATTTACATTCTAATTATTAGTTTCCATTTGTTGCACGAAAAAATGTTGTCTTAAAATACTTAAATGCGATTCTAAATTATACGTTTGTTAATGTTATAAATTGTTTTCCCAACAGCATCTTACGAATATTGTATTTTACTTTACACATGCATTGGTAAAATGTGCATTTTGTTGAACCAACCTCTGGAATATTTAAATAAGTACTGTAAAAAAATTGGAATGCATTTTCGTCGTAATAATTTTTATTTGACTGTATTCGCGATGTTTCTTAACTATTGGATGTCTCATTCTTCTGTACGATCAAGCCTGTTTTATCGTGTTTGCATCGATTCATAGCGATATTTGTCTCATTCCGATTGTTTCTGTTTCGTGTTGTGATGCTCTTTTCAGATCACTTGCTAGGAAAGAGCGAATAGGAACCATCTCGCATTTCGTGCAGCCGCCATCATGTAGAGACACGAAGTTGACAGTAGCGCTCGCTCCGTGTGTGAAAGTGTGACCTTCTCTTTCTGGTTTGGTTGAAACGTCTCTGTCTACTCGACGTTTCGAGTAGCCAAAACAGTTGCGATAAAAGAGAAGCCAAACCGGGGAGAAACAAAACCCCAGCATGTCGAAAGTTTCACAAAAAAACTTGGTGGTAGTAATACAAAATTTGCTGTGTCGTAATTAACAGGAAGGAGGAAGCGAGACTTTAGAATATTGGACTGTAAATCGTGAAAAGCGCGCGCAAGTGTTATTGCGGTTGCTTTCAAACATTACATCTTGGTGAAGCGTATCCAATGTGTTGTTGGCGGTATCAGTGACACGGTCTCGTGGAGAGCGGTGTGAGTTTTTACCGTTGGCATTCGGTTCAATAGTGAAACAGATATAAAAGATCTACGTTAAAGAATCGTAGACATTTCAATCATCATGACGGCCAACTCAGATGCGACGAGCACTGAACTCGCCCCGGCATCGCCGACTAAACACAACGCAATACTAGGATGGAAACGCGTAACAAATCCAAGCGGTCCACAGCCGAGACCCCGTCATGGTCACCGGTCGGTAAATATTAAGGAACTGATGGTAGTTTTCGGCGGTGGAAATGAAGGAATCGTTGATGAACTTCACGTCTACAACACGGGTAAGATTAGCTCGCAAAACTAACTTAAACTGTGCTGTTCCTGGTTTGGTAATTAGGAATATGTTATTAGTTGCACCGAAATAGATGCTAACCTTTGGGGATTTGTTTTCAAACAATCTTTTCATATACTAAAAAGCATTATCCCTATTGAGATGCTTCTCTCTGTTAGATATGAAAAAGAGAGCCGAAACATATGAAGTTGGAGAAGTAAGAGATCGCTGCTGTCCGCAAAAGCAAACAAAACGTTCGCAAGATTTCGTGCTTGTGTAGTTGTAGGTCCACGACGCTGTTCGTTTGACCAGGATGCGTAAGAGTGGAAATTGTCATGAAAATGTACTAAACGCACATTCATACGAAAAATAGGGTAGAAGACAATTCTAGCATTTCTGCTTGATGGCGGCCATGTTGAAAAATACTTCATTTGCTGTGTGCGAGTTGATGCTTTCATGAATGATGTATTCTCCCTTTCGCCCTGCAAGAAAACGCTATAGAACGATAAGCGTTCGAATGAGATGGAATGTTGGATTGTAGAAAGAGAAAAAGGAGGTTATGCGCACGAACGTGATCTGCATCGATACGTATGCGCGCGTACCTTTCAAAATTTGACATAATACCACGGCCCTTCAGAAACGGTTCATTGTTTAGTTGAAACAACAAATTTCATAGCGTTCGATTGTTGGATGTACATTTTATTTTCTAGTATCGCTTCATTTAGTAAATTTCCCCGCTAGTAAGAGTATCAGTCAGTGATAGAGAAAACAATATTTTTTGCTATTGTATTTATTCATATATTCATATTTATAATATGTTTCCTGACATTTTTATTAAATGATATTAATATATTTATTCAAATGCATGCAATAAATATCAAGTTCGCAGTGCAGTTATTTCTATGCCAATATAAACATATTCCTGTTTTCATGAATGATGATTAAAACTCAGCCTTTTATTAGCATTCGGAACGTTGTGAGTAGCATTGCTGTTAACCGTTCCTTGAGTGTTATGAATTCAAATCTCTGGTGCGAGAGCGAATGTCAATAACTGATGATAACTCTAGTAGCATTCGAAAATTGTTCTCAATTTTCCACAACGATAACTGTGTGTTTACATTTTTCTCTCCAGCCACGAACCAATGGTACGTACCAGCGACAAAAGGAGACGTTCCGCCTGGTTGTGCTGCCTACGGATTCGTCGTCGATGGTACGCGAATTTTAGTATTCGGCGGAATGGTAGAGTACGGAAAGTACTCGAATGAGTTGTATGAGCTACAAGCCACAAAATGGGAGTGGAAGAAATTGAGACCCAAACCTCCAGAATCTGGCCCTCCGCCCTGTCGTCGTTTGGGGCATAGCTTCACACTTGTTGGGGATAAAATATATTTATTTGGAGGTTTGGCGAACGAAAGCGACGATCCAAAAAATAATATCCCCAAGTATCTGAATGATCTGTACATTTTGGAAATAAAAAATAATCAACTGCAATGGGAAATACCGACGACGTTCGGTGAAAGTCCACCACCGCGCGAATCACATACAGCAGTTTCATGGTACGACAAAAAACATAAAAAGTTTTGGCTCGTAATCTATGGCGGTATGTCTGGATGTCGGCTCGGAGATCTGTGGCTGCTAGATACGGATACCATGTCCTGGACGCGTCCTCGCACAAGTGGACCGCTACCATTGCCGCGGTCTCTGCACAGTTCAACGCTAATTGGTAACAGAATGTACGTGTTTGGCGGATGGGTTCCGCTAGTGCTGGAGGACGTGAAGGTGGAAAAACACGAAAAGGAATGGAAGTGTACGAATACGCTTGCATGCTTGAATCTCGGTAAGATAGCTGTATTTTCCTATTACTTATTCTCAAGTGTGTACAATCTTGACGAAACCAAGAGCAATTTCTTTATGCATACGTTATTACATTTCTTACAGAAACAATGACTTGGGAAGAACTTGATCTGGATACTGACGAGGAGAACATGCCACGTGCTCGTGCCGGCCACTGTGCCGTCGGTATACATACCCGCCTTTACATATGGTCGGGTCGCGACGGTTACAGAAAGGCCTGGAACAACCAGGTCAGGGTGAGCTCTGTTTTCCTAATACGAGTTAGCCATTTGTGTGCATCAATAGCTTACTTTGCGTTTCTTACTCTCTATAATGCACCTACAGTGCAATTTTATAAAAAAAGTTTAATTATCAATTAACACATACAATGTTTATCTTACATTAACTAAATTTAATTAACTGCTCGCACTATTCAGGAGTTATGGTTTTATAAAAAGATATCGTTCTTAAGGATTGCACATTTTCACGATTCCTTTTCCATATTCGCCCGGACTTGTTAGGTCTGCTTTAGATTTTGAGTAATTGAAAATTGATTTTCTTGTTTCTGTTCTTGGCATTATGCGCGTCTTTTCAATCAAACTTTCTTGTTTTTTTGATGTTTACTGCAAATGACACATCGTAGAGCGAGGGCGTAAACTTTAATTGACGGACAACTTATCTTTTGTATGAATTCACTGACCCCCTACCCCTCAGGTGTGTTGTAAGGATCTTTGGTACTTGGAAGTAGAACGTCCTGCCGCTGCATCTCGCGTGCAATTGGTACGCGCATCAACGCAATCACTTGAAGTGTGCTGGCAGGCTGTACCTTCGGCTTCATATTACATCCTCGAGGTTCAGAAGATTCCACTTGCTCCACCACCACCTCCTGCTGCTGCATCACCGGCTGCTCAGAATGCCATTACACCGATTGTTGCTGCATCGGCACCCATTGGCTCGCCAGCATCCAGTGCCGGATCTATGTCTCCAGCACAATTGGCTAGCAACAGCAACATGGTCACAACCTCCGGTGATCCAATGCTTCAGCAACCAAGTAAGAGCACCCGTTGTGGGGAATGTTATCATGTCTAGGATTTTATAAATGACTTATATGCGGTTTTGCTTGGATTTTCAGTTATCAAACAGTTGCCCGGCCGAGTGTCTGGAACACCAACAGCAATTACCGTATCTGCAGCTAGTATTCAGTCGCCTGTCTTACAGAATACAGTGGTAGCCCAACCAACAATTGCAAGTCCGATTTTAAATGCCAGTGGAATGCAGTCCCCAACGAATAACACCGTCGGTATCGTATCGTCTCCGATACACACCGTAACTTCTCCTGTTCAGCGAATCGTTACTAAAGTCCAACCAACTAAGACAATGCAAACGACTCAGAAAGTGCTCACCACTGGCTCCCAGATGTTGCAACCGCAACCGGCGCAGATCATCACGTCTTCGCAAGCACAGACGATCCAAACAGCTATTGTTCAAACTTCGCAAGCACAGCTAGCGCAGCTACAGCAGCAACCGCAAACAATCCGTGTTGTGGCCACCGGTGGGACAGCAATCTCGAACGCTCAGCAGCTAACAACCGGCGCAGGCACACCGATACGAGTCCTGTCCTCTGGACAACAGTTGCGTATCGGTACGGCCAGTGCCGGTACAATGCATCAGGGTGGGCAAACCGCTGTCCTGCGTACCGCTGGCCCTGGTATTGTCTCTGGAACGCAATTGCAAACTGTTCAGCAGCGAATTGTTAGCGCTGGTTCAGGGAACACCTCTACGACGGCAACTATCGGTGGCAAGCAGATTATTCTTCAAAAACCAGTAACCATCGTTAGTGGTACGGCAGGCGGGGCCGGAACTGCATCCATCAACAATGCCACCGCCAATCAGGGTCAAATTTTGACGCTTGTTAAAACGAGCCAAGGTGTGACGATGCAAACCGTACCAAAAATGAGCGTAGTTCAGAAGACTACTGGCGTAGCGGGAACTATACATCAGCCACAGCAACAGATTATTACGTCAAATCTTATTGCTGGTGCGGGCGGCACCGTTGTGCAGCAGGCAACTGTAGGGGGAGCTGCTGCAGGAGGCCAGAAGACTACGGTCATTGGTGGAAACGTGGTCAAGTTGATGTCTACCGGAGCAGGAACGATTGGAGGAAAGCAAATATTGATGAAAAATCCCAACATTGTTCAGGTCGGCAAGGTGGGCACAAACGCGACCGGCAAACCGACATTAGTGCTCACTAACAAAGCTGGCCAAACTATACGAGGCAACCAGCAGGTGATTGTCGTGACGACACCACAAGGAATTCGAACTGTTAGTGGCACTGTCACTTCGTCAGCTAACAATTTTGTTACACTCTCATCGTCGCAAGTTATGAATACCATTTCCACCACACGAGCCACCAATATTGGTGGAGCTACAGTTTTACAGGCTACTTCAGTTCCGTCGGCCAGTGGAACTACTTCCGTCGCCGGCATCAATGCTGGTGCAGGTAATATAGTTACGGCCTCGGCAGTGGCAACGGGCGGTACGACTACCATCGGTGGACAGGCAATAAAACTGCGCACAGTGCAAGGAGGTAAACCGATTACGTTTACTATGCCTGTTGGAGGTCTACAGGCTGGAGGACAGAAGATCACCGGTACACAAATCATCAACATGCCACAAAAGCTTGTAAGCGGAAAATCTGTGACGGTGCAACTGACACCATCTGCGGGTGGTCAGAAAACGGTGACCCTTGTTCCATCGGGTGCTACCGGGGCAACGGCAACATCTGCCACGGTGACAGGACAAGTAGGCGGTCAAAAAATATTGATGCTACCTTCGAAAACTACGACTCGAATCGTCACCCAGCAACAGTACCAACAGATTCAGCTCCAACAACAGCAGATGCAAGCCGCTCAATTGCAGCAACAACTCCAACAGCAACAGCAGCAACAACAGCAAGAGCAGCAGCAGGTATCCACTGATGCTGCCTTTGCCGCGCTGGCTGCTGAAGCGGGCATGATGGAAACGGATGGTGAAGGTATCGAGCAAATGGATGGTTGCTTTGATTTGGAACAGAATGTCGATAGCGATGACGAAGACGTCGGTGACTTCCTAGACATAAATGGTTGCTGTGTGGAGGAGCACAATGAGACTGCGGAAATTGAAACCACGAGTGAAATGGAAAGCACCAGCGTCTGGCCAATGCTATTCATAGAGCAGCTTGATGGTTGTGACGATGGTGACTATACTGAGAGCGACAATGAAGATGAAATTCCCGTGCGCAAGAACTCCATTCGCTACGTAAAGCCGGGTTTGTATGGTGGAGCCATGGTGGCGCTCACGAATGACGGTGTCACTGGAGAGGAAGATAGCGATTCTCAAACTGACAACCAAGAACTTCAACAGCAACAACAAGATGGTGACGAAGCTGGTGAACAAGCTGGCGATTTGAGTAATGAAAACGTCTTGATGGAGGTAAACGATGAGCACGAAGAACGAGATGAGCTGGAAGAAGGACATTTAGATGAAGGCACAGTTGGTGGCACTTCAGAAACCGGCGCGATGCTCGTATCCGCTGACGAGGAAGAGGGAAGTTTCATCGAAGAGGGCCAAGAGCAAGACGAAATTGGCGGTGATATCGATGACAACGTTGAAGAAGAGCTCGAAGAAAACGTTAATGCTAATACCACCGGAGAGGAAGACATGGACGACGCAGAAAGACATCCCCTCGGTACTCTGTTGGATGGACAATCCATGACCGACGCTGCTGGTCAGCAGCAGCAAGAAGAGGTAAACATTTCCAAACAAAAAGGATTCGAACCTATCTTTAATCGGCTTATTGCCTGCTGGTGTTTTCCTTTTGTCGTCTATCTTTAGATGTCTTTCGGTGAGCAGGACGAAATGCATGCAACTTTACAACACCATGGCCCTGAATCTTCCGCAGACGCTGATGGAGAGGAAACGGCCGGGGAAGGAGTACCCGTAGCGGCTCTTCCACATGTACCCAAAACAACGGTCGTCAGTGCTCCGACGGCATCGGAAACCGAAGCGGCCAACATTCTCACGACAATTAAGAGTGGCGAAATATTGTCTCTACATAATGCGGAACTCTTGGCTAGCGGAAGCGCTGGAACTGACAGCGAGAACATGATGTAAGTACATTTACTCTCAAACCTACAATTAACTTATATTCTTAACATTATATTCTCTTGCAATGTGGCGTTGCGCTCACACCAATTGTTTCTTTTTCTGTTCGTGTTTGGTTTACAGTCAGCTTAGCTCGAGCGCGTCCACATTGTTGCAGTCGGCAGCAAGTGAAAATGGTCAATCAATAACGTTCAAAACGGAAGCCAGCGACAGTAACGGAGGAGGAGGCTCTGTGACAGCGGTAAATGATGGCGGCACGGTGACGTTCAGTGATGGTACCGCATTCGTGACACGTATTCAGTCACCTGCTGATCAGCCAGCAGAGGGACTAATGTCCCAAACGCACGCTTCTACCACGAGCAGTCTTGGTGTGACTAGTGCCATCGTAAAGACAGAGGACGAAAACAAAGCGTCAGCCACTACTGGTCACTTGGACGCATTGGCGGAAGCGGCAGCATCGGCAACATCCGTTTTACCGTCTGATTTGATGAATACCAATGCGCTGATGGGTGATATTCTGTCGTCTCCCACGTCTACCGTATCTCAAACGCAACAAGCGTCGTCGATGAAATTCTTGGATTCGAAACATTTTTCGCAGGTCGGTGGAACGGCCACTGCACTTCTATCGGGTGGAGATGGAAATGCTCCTGCTTCATCCGCTGGAGGTACCGTGAACAATGGCAATAATATGGCACACTCGGGCAAACAAATCGTTGGAAAAGTTGCTGTCCGAGCTAGCTCCGGTGTCAAGGCGAAAGATGACAAAGATGAGGTGAGCATGGACGAATGTTTAACTTTTAGAATATTGCATAATTTGCTAAACGTTTCTTGTTTTCCCTCCCAAAAAATATAATAGAAACTATGCAAGCCGAAAGATGAGTCGGAAATCTGGCACACGGTTGGCATTTTCAAGACAGTCAGTCACACCATATCGAACTACATCGATGCCAGCGAATGGGATAGTTCGATCGATGGTGAGCTGCTTACCGCGGATAGCGTACCCGATTTGTCCGAATTGAAGCGAATAAATCTCGAGCCCGGCTGTGCCTACCGTTTTCGAGTGGCCGCCATCAATAGCTGTGGTCGTGGAGAATGGAGTGATGCCACTCCGTTCAAGACGTGCCTGCCAGGATATCCGGGGGCACCATCTGCTATAAAGATTTCCAAGTCCCCGGATGGTGCGCATCTATCTTGGGAACCTCCGTCTTCGACCACGGGCGACATACTGGAGTACTCGGTATATTTGGCGATCAAATCACAAAACGCTGTCAAGGATAAGACGGCGACGACGTCAGCAGCTCAGCTAGCCTTCGTCCGTGTGTACTGCGGGTCCAACAATCAGTGCACTGTGGCAAACCAATCCCTACAGACAGCGCATGTCGATTTCACCTCAAAACCGGCCATAATCTTCCGCATCGCAGCCCGTAACGATAAGGGATACGGACCAGCTACCCAGGTTAGGTGGTTGCAAGGTATGTGAAGAGTCAATAGTCAATTGACACACGTTGTCAGTGTTGTTCCAAGTGTTCACTTCATGTTTGTACTTCTACAAAACAGATCCTCAGCTATCAAAGGCCTCAGCTATTGCCAGCGCAACCGGAGGAGGAGCTCAGTCTGCGATTGTGGGAAAGCGATTGAACGAAAAGGCAGTGGTTGGCGGCGGTGTAAATAAGCGAGCCAAAATCGGCCTGGCATCCACGGGAACGAATGCTGCTACAATGATGATCTCGTCCCAACATCACCATTAATCGGTGCTTACCGACGGACTGCTCGCGTAAAACTCCATGCACATCGTCTCCATGAGACTGGCATGGTCGGATAATCGGTTAACGAAAAGCAATCTTTCAACCGATAAGGTAAAATGAGCAATTGCATGCTATCAATATTTTGTCAAAAATTTTTTTAGTAGTCGAGAACAAGAGTAAAAAAAGATAGAAAGAGAGAAAGACAGAGAGATATGATCAGATAACATGGAATCGATCCCCTATATACGAGTTTACGAGAACCTTTCATTTTATGATTTAGTCAAGGTTAGATAAGAATCCCATTTCTTATTCAGTGAAGCGAATGCAGCACGCCAATGCTGGACCTAAAAAAATGGTTCAATTATATTTTTAAAATGTTGGGCATTGTCACATATTTACATGGGAGTGCTATTACACATTTCTTTTTTACAATTACAACTAAAGAAACCATCCCGATAGTAAGCGATGGATGTTTAATGTTGATTTACTATTACTTGAATTTATAACTTTCTATCACTAGTGTAAAGCATTGTTTTTCATAAAAACGAACGGAAAAACACTCGGATGTGCAGGCGATTCTTATTTTCCCGCTTTAGTGCAATTGTATCTGCGTGGGCGTTATAGGTTCGAGAAGAGGTTTCTCTAAACCCTCAAGGGCAGAGAGAGCAAGAGAGAGAGAGAGAGAGAGAGTGAGAAAGCGCACATGTGGTTGTTTTCGGTTTGTTTTTCTGACTAGAGTAAAAATTGGCTACGTGGCATTCGTGTGTGTACAAACCAAGTTTCGAGACAATGCAGCAAACAAAAAAAAACGAAACATCCGTAACGAATAGCCAAACATCAAAACAAACAAACGGTTGGCCGATGTAGACGTGGTTTGATTTGGTTAGGTTTAACGCAGCGAGTCGCATTGCGTTTTACTTGCTTCCATTTAATTTAACGATTTTTTGCAATTTAAAAATGTAATCTATTATAGATGTGTATGATAAGAATAGCGATCGAAAAACAAAGAAGATGCGCGATGTGTGGTAGCGACGTTATTCGAAACGTAAACGGAAGCGCGCGTGTCGAAGGCAGACGAAGATCCTCCGTTGCGCTGGGACCTGTCGACACATGAGATAGTTACACACCCACCCAGCTGTACAAAACATAATAATAACTGATTGTAATAACACAGGAAATTAACTGTTGCGTTTGTCCGATTTTGTTTTTATTCGCTCTTTGCAAAAGGATATTAACATTGTAAAAATAAAGCCGGCTGGCTAGCGTCCTGCAGCCGACCAATCGTATCCTGATTTCGGATCCCAGACGGTTCCGATGATCATTAGTCTGCTGTGCGGGGTGCGTCTTAAAATTCTAGTAAAATCAAACATTTAACCGATGAAACCGATAAAGTCAGTACTTTTAAAACGATCGTTGCGATCGCCCGCGAGTGCCGACGTTCGCCCGTAATGGCATGTGTGGATTCACACACAGGCACACGCGTAGACAGAAGTAGAGTGCGGATGTGGTTTTAATGGGCCTCCTAATAATGTATCATACGGCATGGCGCATAGGTGGTTGGCAGGCGAAAGTGCACATAAATTTAACAAGAAATTGTAATACTATTACTACTACTAGCGGTAATGTTACGCATATGCGACTGTGTTGTCTGACGATTTCTCTTTGATGATTATCATTTTTAAATACGCCTATGTTTGAGCGAAAAGCAAATCTAATAAACCACTTATATTCACTTTTAGCGAGAACATGTAAGATAATGCGAAAGAGAGAGAGAGAGGGAGAGAAAAAAATACAGAAATAGTGAAATATTTGATTCGTTGATACAAAACGCGGCAGTAAGTTAAAGAGTTGTAAAGAAACGAAAAAAAAACGGCATCCTCCGCGTACAAGCAGCAAACACAAAAGCTGTTGCATTGGTAGACGTAACAATCTGCGTTACGTCGCGAGCGTAGTAAAAATGCGTTTTCTCTCGAAGATGATCGCTGGTGTAAGTGTGGAAGAACAGAAAGACCCGAAACAGATGCACACCGTGTCGTGTTTTGAACAGAACATTACACGAGCGCCTTATTGCCCGACAGCCGGTCGGTGGTTAAGGTGTTCACACAAATTGCGCAAATTCTAGAGGTGTACAAGCGTGCTATAAATGACATATATTAGGCAAATGCGGCGCACGAATATATCTGGTGGTCTGGTAATGAAATGGATTTTGAAGGACATAAACTGAAATATATTGTGTAAGAAGTAATCGGTTGCGGGTGCGAATTTTTCCTCTTGATGACTGCATGGCGCCACGGTGTTAACGAAAAAAAAAGCAAAATGAACAAAGCACTCCAACATTTGCAAAGGATATGGTTTATTGAATCGATTAATATATTGCACAATGCGCATAAAATATAGTTTTCTGCTGGAAGCGGAACGGTGGCATTATGGCGTGTACATAATTCGTTATGAAAACATTATCAAGAATTACGTCTCGGGAATGGCGCGCGCTTACTTGGCCATCCAGGCTTCGATTTCGTCCACCCTACAAAAAGGATCAAGATCAAGGTCATAATCTGACAAAAACTGATACGCGTCGCAAAAGGGCTTACGTTCTCGGCACGAGCGTGAAATTGTCAATGCCAGTCTCGGTAATCAGCACGTCGTCCTCGATGCGGACACCTCCGAAATTGCGGAAACGCTCCAGGTTTTCCTTCACCAGGAACTTGCTCAGATTGGCATCAGCGTACGCCTTGTTCAGCAACTGCAGGAAAGACGAGAGTGAACCAGAGTTTTAGTGCATGCCTTCATCGACTGGCTTGGTGGTGTTTGATTACCGGCTCGATAAAGTAGCATCCCGGTTCGATGGTCAGATACATGCCCGCCTTGAGTGTGCGTGCCGTACGTAAGCGATTGACCCCAGCCTGGGTCGAACGTTCCGGACATCCTGGCAGATATCCACCGACATCGTGTACATCCAGCCCCAGGAAGTGGCCTAACCCGTGCGGTTGAAATATGGCGTTCAATCCAGCCTCCATCATCTCGCCCACATCGCCCTTGAGCAGTTGACCTTTGCGCAGTTCCTCGAGCATCACACGGTTGGCAAGCAGATGCATGTCGATCCATGACACACCTTCCCGGGCAGTCGCACACACTGCGTCACGGGCAGCTAGCACCGCATTGTAGATGAGCTTCTGGTCATCGGTGAACTTGCCGCTGGCCGGAAAACTGCAGGTAATGTCCGCAGCATAACCACCGTAATTGGCGCCCATGTCGAACAGACACATGTCTCCATCGCGGATGGCACAATCGTTCGGTGATCCAGCGTGGCCGTAGTGCAGTATCGCTGAGTTGGTGCCCGTGCCGCAGATGCATGTGTACGAGACGTGACGGCAGCCACCGACGGCGTACGCGTGGCGCAGGAACTCAGCCTCGGCCTGGTACTCGTGCAGACCAGGTTTCATCACCTTCATGACCGCTTTGTGTGCGTCGGAGGACACACGTGCCACATAGCGCAGGACCTCGATTTCGTCCGACGATTTTATGACGCGGCTAAAATACAGAAACAAGGATCGAATCCATTAACAATCGGGGTTTGTCTATAAAACACTCACTTTTCTTCTTCATGGTATGATTATATTATAAAATTGTGAAAGAGAAAAATGCAGAAAAAAGAAGAACTCTTGTGAGATGCAAGAACTGTACGAGACGAACTAATAACTTATAACGATATTTTTCAAATTGTTGGAAAACAGAAACAATTTTTGTTCATATCTGAAATAATGAATTCGTGGAACTACCAGAATTTTTCCAAATAGCATATATAAAACTTTTTGATTAAATTCAAAAAATTAAACAAATGATCAAAAATAAAACATTTTTGATAACAAAGCTTTTTAAATTCCACTAGTCTACCACGTCTCACATATAGTAATATAAAATAAAAATACTGTTCAAAATTTTAAAAAGAATTTATTTTATAAAGTGTTAAAATACACCACACGTAGAACGCTGCAGCGCACTGTAAAAACACCGCACAATCGAGCAAAACGGACACGGCCTTTTTTATGAATCGAAAGTGATGCAACTGTCACTGAGCTGACGTTTCGTGGTTTGTTGTCAACGATAGCTGTGTTTGGTACTAGTGTTGTTTAGTGACGATTGTCGACTGCGTAGAAAATATTACTTTTGCCAAAAAATACATTAACTTCCTCCTTTTTTCATGGTTTTGTGAATGAATGATACGTTTACGTGCGAAGGAAAACATTACATCAAGTTTGTGAATGGAGTGTTGTGTTTTGGTGCGTTGGTTGAAAGAGAACCCCGTCTCATAGTTGTTGTTCTATTTTAGCTGTTGGTAAAGCTTCTCGACTCGAACATAACATATCTACGGATAGTTCGGTTCAATTTACTCAAAAAATGGTCAGTTCAGGATCAAGACTCCCGCTGTCGATGCTTCTGCAGTCAACAGAAGCGACAGATGAGGAACCACGAAAGGCATCTCGTGAAGATTGGCGAAAGGCGAAGGAGCTTGAGGAGGCGCGAAAAGCAGGTAATGCCCCGGCCGCCGTAGATGAAGAGGGTCGGGACATCAATCCACACATACCGCAGTACATTTCATCCGCCCCATGGTACTACAATACGGCCGGTCCAACACTAAAGCACCAGCGGCCACAAGACGAAGATAAGCTCCGCTCTGGAATCGATGAATGGTACAAGCGAGGCGTAGACACATCCAAGCCGTTGGTAACAAAGTACCGCAAAGGAGCGTGCGAGAACTGTGGTGCAATGACGCACAAGCGCGTCGATTGTATGGAGCGACCGCGCAAGGTGGGCGCCAAGTTTTCGGCCAAACAGATAGCCCACGATGAGTTTATACAGCCAACGATTGTGGGTGATTATGACGGGAAACGGGACCGCTGGGCAGGGTACGACCCGGCCAATCATCGAGAAATCGTCGAAGAATACCTCAAGATCGAGCAGGCCAAACGAGAGCTGCGGGCCCAAAAATTGAAGGAAAATCCCGATCTAGCAGAGGAACAGGACGAAGAAGAGGACGAAGATCGGTACGTCGACGAGGTGGACATGCCGGGCACGAAGGTGGACTCGAAACAGCGTATCACCGTGCGTAATTTACGTATTCGCGAGGACACCGCCAAGTACCTTCGCAATCTCGATCCCAACTCGGCCTACTACGATCCGAAAACGCGTTCGATGCGTGATAACCCTACGCCCCTGCTGAACCCGGAAGAGACGGAATTTGCGGGTGAAAACTTTGTTCGCTATTCGGGCGACATTCAGCGACACGCCCAGGCACAACTGTTTGCTTGGGAAGCGTACGGTAAAGGAGTCGATGTGCACGTGCTCGCCGAACCGACGAAGCTGGAGTTGCTGCAGAAGGAGTATGAGAAGAAAAAATCACAATTCAAGGATGAGGTGAAGAACAAGGTGCTGGAGCAGTACGGAGGCGAGGAGCATTTGGCGGTTCCACCCAAGGCGCTGTTACTTGCCCAAACAGAAAACTATGTTGAGTACTCTCGGTACGGCAAAATCATCAAGGGACAGGACAAACCCGTCATCCGGTCGCGATACGAAGAGGACGTGTATATCAACAATCACACGACAGTGTGGGGCTCGTACTGGAGTAACGGCTGCTGGGGTTATAGATGTTGCGAATCGATGATAAAAAATTCATACTGCGTCGGCGAGAATGGCAAATCGGGCACCACTAATCCGCCCGTTGCCACCGAAAGCGCCCTTTCCAGAGAAACAGCAGCAAGTGACGCGGAATCGCCGGAAGATGATGTCAAGTTGGCTGCCTCGGCGGAAGACGGTAAAAGTCGACGACCGGTACCCACTTCCCCAGGAGTGCAGGCTGCGGCCGAACAGGACAAAAGCAGTAACGGTGAAAGCGATAGTGAATCCGAACGAGAGCACGATCGGTCAGAATCGAAAAAATCCAAGAAAAAACGCAAGAAGGAAAAGAAACGCCAGCAGCGAAGGGAAGAGAAACAAAAGCGTAAGAAATCCGAGGTCGGCAAGGTAGAGAAGGACAAATTGCAGCTTGCTTTAGAGGCGGAGGAGGAAAGTCAGCGTCGTGCTGCACAGGTACTGCAACAGGACGAACGTAAACGCGCGTACAACAGCATGTATGACGTCAAAGCACCGACGGAGGAAGAAATCGAAGCGTATATGATGAAGCGACGTCGTGAGGAAGATCCAATGCTAGCTTTTATGAGCAAATAAACGTTAACGAACCTTCAGCCAAGTGCACTCGTAACGAACTTATGTTAAGTGCTTTTAAATAATTCATGATTTAAGACGTTGGTCCTTATCATAAGGCGAACGTAGTTTTTCAATCAATCAATTCATTCGAACATATTTTCATCTTCAAAAATGTAAAAAGTTATGACTGAAATAAAACGGTACGAATTAGAGAAAACATATGCCAAATAACAAAATGCTGAGGCTGTGTGTCCCGATTATGTTGGAAATAAAAAATGCCTTAAAAGTATGTTGAAGCGAGAGTCACAATTGTACACGAATACATTAAAAAAGGATACCAAACCGTAATTAGAGCTAAGAAGCGATGCAAAATCCGAACTGGATAAGCTCAGCTCTAAAAGGAAAGACAATCGACGTTTTGAAACAAAATTTATTTACTCTTCGTCCTGGCCGCCTCTCTTCGTGTACACATTCATCATTACTAAAAGCATAGCCTTTGCCTAGGACCTATAGCTCCGAAAAAATGTAGGGTAGAAAAATGCCACGCTAAGAGTTTAATACCAGCGATAGCAGTGGTTAGCTGCTTTCACTTCATCTTATGTGTGGAACAATATCACAATCCCAGGCTCTCGGCGTATACGTTAAGCCACCGACGGTCGAAGTCGTTCAACGTGGAGGAGGTAACGCGTCCAGAGCCGCCTTCATCCTCTCGACTAAGTACCGACGTAGCTCCTGGGGATGGATTTTCAGTTTGTACAGCACATCGAAGTGCAACGTAACCACCTTCAAACCGAGCCGTCGTAAGTGCCGTATCCGCATGACCTGTGGCCCAATCAGATAGCTTCCAGTGCTGTCGTAGTATTCCGGCAGGTGCACCAGCACCGCCACATTGATATTTCGCTCCTTCATCGTATTCATCGTGAAGATGTTTCCCAGGCCAGCCGGGTGAAAGATGACATCGACCAAGTAGAGCGAATTTACCGGCAAGTGTTGCAGGCAGGAGAACTTTGTCATACACTCGGGGCCACCGGCAAGCTCTTCTAGTTCGGTCGTTATGTAATTAACGATGCGTTTGATGCGTCCATCGTGAAAAACAGATTTTGCTGCGTGATCTCGTGGAAGCAGCGGCCCATCGTAATCGGTACATTCGAGCGTAAGGGCGGTATCAAACACTTTCAGCTTGCCCCGGACGACGTCTAACCGTTCTGGGCGCGTTTTGGCGTGTAGCACATCGAGAAAGTACGGATTGAATATGCGATTCACGAAGTTGAGCGGGAACCGCTCGAGACAGACGTACGCAAACATGATGTCGATCGTGTCGACGGGGCGAATTTTCGCAAAATGCAGATCAAGAAACATGTTCAGCGTGTCGAAGAACTTGGTGACATTCGTCGGAACAAAGTCGAGAAAGGCGAATGGGCAAAACAGCGCCTTCAAGTAGGCCGGCTCCAGCTGACCAAAGTTGGCGATGAAAAACTCGCTGCAACCGTTCAGAATGTGGGTATTACGGAGTCGAAATTCCTCACAATGCCGCAGTATAGTGACAATCAGGTTCTGGGAATTCACCTTCACGCCCTTTGCCTTGACGTATCGTTCCATGGCACGCTCGATTTGAGCATCCGTGTAGGACAGGTTGGTGAACGCCTCCAGAATTGCTCCCAGCTCGTCCTCGGCGACTGCATGAATGTTTGTGTTCAACCAGCGTGCAAGGGTTTGCGTGATTCGATATGGGGACACCTTGCAGGCCACGAGCGCCTGGAGTACCTCGATTGTTGCGTTCGGTGTCATTTGCCACCAAAGCAGTGGAATGCGCCTTTCAAGGACCGTCAGTACCGCCCGGCGGCTGAGCTTGAGATAGGGCAGTATCGAGAATACGAAATGCACGTTTCGCTCGGTGATGGACTTCTCCTGGTCAGCGATACCGCTCCAGAACTTTTCTACCATCTCTGGCCGGCGACATTGGGTAAGCACTTCGATGGCGTCACAGCATTCTTCGATTGAGAGGGCATTTTCCGAGCACCGATACACGAGCTCATTTCCCAGCATGTCGATCGTTTTGGGCAGTTCCAGATAGCTTCTCAGTTCGTCCAACAAATCCAGAATCGATTTTGAGTCCGCCTGAAACACGATACAGTTCACTATGCGTTCGAAGGGTTCACTTTCTTCGAGTTCTTTCAGCTCGAGCAAGCTTTCCACCTTGAGTATTTTCTCGAGGGCGCGAATTGCCACGCTCGAGCCGTAAGCGTTTCCGGAGACATTTTGCTCTCGTTCACCGAGTATGGTTAGTACGCCTTTAGTGGAGTGGCAATTTTCGATTTTCTCTATCAATTCAGTCTCGCATTGCAATGAAGCTTGCAGTTCGCCCGCCGAGAGTCCATCCAACGGAATTTGCTGATCATTGCCAGCACTGCGCGGAGGTGATGGAGAGGTAATAATTTTATCAGATACAAATGACACAAACTCATCTTCGGCTATTTTCCGCACGACTACCGGCAACTCCTGGATATCGCAACCCTGCTGCACCAGAATAGTGGTATGACGGACGAACTTCTTGGAGGAAATGTTTGTAGGCGAATTTGTTATTTTTGCACCAGAGCTACTACCGTCGGTTGATGGCGTTGGCGACGGCGGCTCGTCCCCGGAATCCTTCGAGGATGAGAATGCGTTAACCCGCATTGCAAACGGGTATTGCAAAAAATGCTGCAGTGAGGAGCCAAATCCTGGCACTCCTCGGCGATGGAATCGCAACGAGCTCCACACACAGCGCGACATTTATATTATGTAAGCCTTTCGTTGTTATCCGATCCAGGGTTTATCCACGCAGAGCGGTCAGTAGATAATGCATCCTTAAAACATTTCGAAACATTAAAACACGATTTTCAATTTGAAACACTCAGTTTTCGCACTTGCAAATGCTTATTCCTTTTGTCACACGTTGCGAAATGGACAACAATTTTGCCTTTCTTGCGGCATCGCTCTGTCTTTTTCTATACAATAACCATTGCTCAGCTGACCGTCAACTGTCAACTGTCAATTTCAAATAAACACAGGGCTGAACAAACCTCTCGCGAATGGGATTTTCAGGGCTGTGTTCAAATTTAAAAAAACACAAGCCAGAAAATTTTAATTCGTCAAGGATTCTTTTTATAGAATTTTAATGATATATGTATTTCACAGATAGACTATTCCATAAAAATATTAACAAATACATAGTACCACAAATACATAGTATCATACTTACATGATCTGAACGAGCAGCGTTTGATTTATAATATACATGATTAAATGCTGTATTGCATAATTTCAAGAATGAATTCGCCTCACTGTATCAAAAAATTTCAGTGGTTGAACCATACACATTTTAAAAATTATGAAGTTGGTCATGTTTTAAACAAATAAGACAAATTGACTTTCCCATGAAAAGATGCGCTTCATGCAATTATCAAGGTGAAGTCTTTTTCATGAAAAATATTCTGATGAGCATTACAATTATGAATACATTTAAACATTAAATATTGACCAAAAATATAAGAATGATATGCTTGCAATTAACATTGAAAATCATTAATTTAGTTTATAATATACCGAATCGATGAAAATTATTTAAAAAAAAAACAATCTATAAAAGAGGTATGTATTTTTCTTACCATTCTGCAATAACCGGAAACAGGATATCGGTGTCGGCAACAAAACTGTTAAAGAAAAAACAAACAACCATTATTCCGTTATCTGTATCAGTACGTTACTCAGAAATGCTCACCTCTCGATTCCCTTGAAATATGCCGGTTTGACCACCGAACCGCTATCGGAATTTGGTCCACTCTATTTAAAAGAAACGTGTAAATAAATAATTCTTGGTTTTATTGCAAATTGATTGACTAACTTTGAACTAGCTCACTACTTTGTACATTTCGCTTCCTCACGTGACATTATACCTAATTTGGATAGAGAAGAAATCTTGAAAAAAGGTAATTACAATTACCTAATTTTTATCTGATATTGTCGTCAGCCGCTCCAAGAAGATTAGCCGCATTAGGTAAATAAACAACGTCTCGAGGGGAAGCAAAACAGTCTACGATCTACTCAGATTAAGCGAAACATTTGTTTGTAAACATATACGGCGTAGTTCTGCCGTTTCAGATTATGCCCAGAGCTCACTGTACCAGCGTAAAGTTAAATATATATACCAATGGAAGAAATCAGTACTTGCAGTTCTATCTTTATAGCCAACCTACCCCAGAATTGCCACCCGTTTAATGATGCGTAATGCGTAAAGAGAAAAAAAATCTCGTGACTTTTGTGTTCGTTGGCAATGTTTTTTGGGAGCGACGCAACAATCCTGAGCCATTTCATCATCACATTCAGAAAGAGCTTTGCGATAGCAGTGTTTCAATACACCGAAGTGGACAGTGTTGATAAGACCAATCGCATTCCCATCCACATCTCCACCCTTCTTCCACCTCGAGCCGTATATTGTTGCGCATGGCGCCACATAATTCTCACACCGTCACCAAGCGTGCCACCTTCATTCATCTAAGACGCCAGCCAAGGCCACTTGCAAGCCTGAGACCAAAGTACCTCTACTGCCGCGAGTGTGTACATTGCAATGTTATCGAAACGAATTATCGCAGGGCGAAACGAAAAAAATCGGACAGACGAAAAACCGTTTCCGCTGGTTCGAGAATTGCGACGATCTTGCTGTTTGTATAACTCGCAACAGGTTTCAAACGCGTAAACATATTTTGCGCTAAAAATGCTACAATAAACGCAACAAACAGCAAAGCTGCTTATCGCTGAGCTCCTCATTGAGTCAGAATTGGTGTCGAAATTGCAAGGAGCTAGCTGATTGATGATTGATGGACTGATTGTACAGATGATGAACAGATTGTTTGGCGATAAATTGTTATTTTTGTACATGATCTCTTCATGGCGAACTAGTTTGTTTGCAGAAATGATCATATTATGAATAATTGCAAGCCGTCTTAGACTATCGTTCCATTGATTGGAAATGTACAGATTGCGCAAACAAATTGTTGGGAATTTTAAACAAAAAAGCTGTGTTAGATCAACTAACATTACGAAACAAATTATATTCTAAGTCACTTTTCATTATCATTTGTACGCAAGTTTAACTTCACATTTTAGGTAAACTGCCTGAATCGTATCGATAGTAATAACGATTTTTGATAACAGCCAATCACCGGCTGTTGCCATTTTGAACAAATCGCTCGTTTGGCATTTTTAGCATACGAGCACACACACCAAAACTGGGACACACTGTTCCGGTGCAACTCATGTTGATCGAGACTTGCCTTCCTTTCAATAGCCATCCGGCCTACTTTGCTTGAGCAACAAAAAAGCGCAACGCTTACGTCACGACGGCGCAGCGCTAGCTTTTCAAAACAAACCGCAACCGTCGTCGGTGATGCATTTGACGTTGCCCGCGATCTTATGAATAGTGAAGGCCGGGGAGCCGATGGGGGTAGTTGAACGAAAGAAAAAAAAAACAAATGGCGAAAACACGCCATCCACTGATATTTGAGGCGAGCAATCGGTTACTATTTGTCCTTAAGTGAGTGATTGTTTCACAGACGCGCCCGCTTGCCCAAGGCCCGTGTATAGAAAGTGAATAATCAAAATAAACAAACCAAAACAAAAGCCATGGTGCGATGGTTTCGGAGCTCGGAAGCGGCGACGTCATTGTCAGGTTTGAAGGTAAACAACGTTGGTTGGTCAAGGAGGGGAACACGAGACAAGGTGTCGCCTGAAGAGTAATGCCATCCTATTGAGGGACTTTAAAATTAAGTAGATTTGCTTCATGTTGCCGCGAATTTTTGTATCTTTTTGGATAATATGCTATCGGACTCTTACTAAAATATATTGCTACATTCAAATGTACTAATCTGTTACCATAAATGCTTGATATATTGTAGCAACAAATCTGTTACCTTGAGACAATGACAATGATCAATTTTTAACAATAGATAAATATATGCCTCTAATTATTCCATATATTTTTCTCTTTCGTTTTTATTTTCAGATAAGGCGCAAATATTATGGGAATAAAACGCCCTCATCCGAAAAGTGTAAAAGCATTTTCTTTTCTGTTGTTGCGAAAGCAAACCTAGCGGGCTTTCACGCACTGTGAGCGATCAGAGAAAGGCAAAATAAAATACTCCAGTCCAAAAATGGACTCAAACTTGCGGCCGATTCGAACAAGGCAGCAACGGAAGGGCAATAACGGTTAAATTTGCAAAACTCCAACGAGCCGGTATTCGTAAGCGAATAATAGACAGGCACGCGGGCAACGGGAACAATAGTGGGTGGATTGGCAGAGCATACCCACGATCGAAGCACACTTCTATAGCCACCGAGCCGCACACACACACTGTCGGAGCAAAAAATGGAAGGAGAATGGAGTCGAGAGCGCCGAATTGGAGTCAAGGCCTGCTTATTCGAGAGCCGGTGTAGTGTTAGTCTTGGGGTCTGTTGTGACGGCGGCCAGCCGTATTATGACGGGGTGTTTTATACGAGTGGATTTCCAATGACGAAAAGCAGTCTAGCGAGGCGGCGAAATGACTCTTTTCATTGAAATTTCATGAACGGAACTCGCAAAATTAATGGTCACGTACGCAACCGAACGGGCTTGGCAGCGTACCCCGCAAGACGGACTGAGTTCGCGGAAGGCCGCCTTTCGGAAGGCGTAAAAGAGAGAAATAGACTCTGGGGGGGGGCATGTTTGCTATATCCCGTGTTCGCTGATGTCTTGCTCATGACACTCTTTGCGACTCGGACAGACGGACCTTCCTCTGAAACGGCACCTTGAGAGACACACCCTTTTCGTTTTGTTCGAAGCTAATTTAAGCTTTTGTGCGGCTAATGTTTTAATTGTTACAAACCAGAGCAAGTACTCGGTATCACACCGTCATAAGTAATCTTTTACGGCAAATCTGTATCGGTTTTATCTGTATTAAAAATGGGATACAGTTGCTTGCACAAGGAAAGGTTTAAACTTGTTGTCCCACGCGTAGGGGGTTTTGGCAAAATGTTGCGAACCTGAATTAATTATACCATGTTAAGGTCACTGAAACAGACAACCCCCAAACAAAGGTCAGCATCGGACGATCGGCAAACCAAAATTTTGAGCCAAGCGAATAATAACAACAACATCAAAAAACCGCTAAAACTCCTTCGACGCACAAAATGCTATTCTCTCCGCGTTGTCGGAAGGTTGTCTGTGCCAATTCATGGCGAATAATTTTGAAACACGAAAAGAAGTAGCACTATTGTCGTTCGATCGGAATCACTTCTTTTTGAAAGGTGCCGGAATTGTGTGATGAAAGGTCACGCGACTAGTCTACGACGCTTTGTCGAACATGGCTAATAATTACGCATCATTCACACGCATCGCAAAATTCATAAGGCTCTTGCATACGTGAAGCTATTGAATTGACCTATAAACAAATTCTACCACATGTACGGGGTAAACGCGGATATATTATCATGTATCGAAATGATCTCTTTTCTGAGATCGTGTTGTGTTAAAGTTTTCTATTGTAAGATAACACACGATCAAGAGATTAAAGTTTTCTATTATATCTCTTGACTTACTAAAATAGTACTAATATGAAAGAAGTTCACACCTACACTCATTTTTACCGCCAATGCAAAGGTTTGATACTAATTGCAAAAGCCGTTACAAAAGAGTTCCCTTTTTGCAAACATATTGTAAACATTTGGTCGTATCCCGCCCAGATCGTGTACTATTGCGAACTGCGGGCAGTTCGAAGCGCAAAATTCCTTGAGTCTGTTTATTTTCAATTTCACAGCACATTTTGCAACAACGGTGCATACCAAAACGTCGAATGACCGCGCATGGGTTTGTCCCCTTGCCCTAACTGCACTCTTTACCACCTACCATTTGCATCCAAGAGCCGACATCGCTACAGTTGTGGCACAGATTCCAAAAACACTAGGGATGGTGCATGTGTGTGTGTGTATGTGTGGGTGTGTGATAAAGAAAAAAGAGGGCAACAACCATTGCAAACGGGCTGTTTTTTTTCTCGGTACAGTACATCTAAGCGGTTCAAATTCAATACCAAAATATTAGCAAAACTTACGCTCGCCAAGTTTAGCATTAGTATCAGTTGGTAAGGCTGTACATTTGCGATGCTTTTCTTGTGTTTTATCGTATTTACACAGTTGCAACTCAACTTCAACTGTGTAGGTTCTGTCTGACTTTCATCCGGCATGTTTGTAGTACGGGTTTTTTTCGGTTATGTACATCACAGACATGCCCTTCCTTTGCACAAACGGTGCAACAGAGAGAGTATGTGCAAGAGTGTGCAAGCGCACGCAGTACGATGAAAATAAAATCATTTCTTGTGGGTGGATGCAGTAACGGATGGCCGGGGGGTTGTTTCCTTCGTGACTAACCTCGACCATTTGTGTGTGTGTGTGTGTGTGTTTATTATTGTTTACGTTTCCACCATTCGCGAGGCAAACAGCAAAAACGAATCGTGCCACAACACCCATCTGGCCGGTGCTGGTCACTTTTTACCAGTGACTCATCCATGAGCAAGCTGAGCGCAGTCCATTTCTGGATTGACCCCAAACGAGTGGGGGATCCAAAAAGAAGGGGTTTTTTCTTCAATGTATTATGCAGCACAGACACGGTTGTTTTTAGGGCTGGTTCGGTAATTCCACTATAAGAACCACCAACCATTTGATAGAAAAGAACTAGATGGTTTTTATCGTGAATAGGTTGTAGCTTGATTTACTCACCAAAAGCAACAGCACCGAAGGATCAACATTAGCAAGTCGCGCAGGAAGCTGTGGAGAGAAAGCAAAATACTATTATTATGATCTAACACTTTTGCTCTTATCACTGAGGACGTTTGCGATTTTCTAATATCTCTTTTTTTATGGCTTCCCGTATTTTCAACTGATTAGGCAATGTTGATAAAAACTCATGCCGCCATGCAACCGTCACAGGATAGATGGAGTAAACCCCTGAGCTGGCAGTCGATGAGTCAGCCGACAACCAAACACTTATGGTGATACACCCGACTCGTTAAAACCGTTCACCTAATGCTGATTAATCGCAGCACACGTGGCTGCAGGTGTGAGTTCGCGAATGCCAGTCGGTGGTGGTGTGATTGGTTGGCTGGTTCCGAATTCTGATGGACAACAGAAGAGGCAGCCCGAGCTTACGAAAGAGTAAATAGTCTTTTGTCGGTGTACACGCACCGTACTTGGGGAGGTGGGACAACAACGTTCGGCCATCGGGAACCATCGCTGGCAATCGATACCGTACGGCCCACACGTTAGTATGCAGCTACACACTAATTAAATTATAGAAATAGTCGCTACAGCGTTCGCCCCAGTCCGATAAAAACCGCGCCACCGATGCCGGGGACATTACATAATTCATAACGTCTGCCCCAATTACGGTGCAATGACCATGCACCCGACTTTGTTAGCATACCACATGACACCCCACAGTAGCAACACCAGTTGGGTTGTGTGATGGACGCCTGTAGGCAGCATACAGCACACGACGAGACTTGCCAGTGCGTGCCAGAGCAACTCACACGACGGCGTACGGTTGGAGATGTGAACAACGCCTGAGAATGCGGTCGCTCGTTTGCCATGACTCGTTTTTTTTCTTCTATTTCATCTCGACTTCTATGTGCGTGTCGATGTTTGGGGCTGCTACACGGTGAACAATCGGCGCTTGCTCAATACCGGTAAAATACCGATAACCGAGGGCAGATATGTATGGTAAACATTGTGAACTGCAGCCCGTAGAATAGGCAGCGTTTTGCCACTACAAATGCATCCGTTGCGTCAGAGCGAGTGTTTGCTTATGATTAACAGCGATAAGACGCATTGCATTTTACACAGCAATGTACAGATGGGGTGTGAAATTGTTCTTTATATAAGATTTATCACATGAACGAAGGTTCACAGAACAAACAACTAACACTCTTTATGAGAGTCATTTCTTATAAGTACAATATTGTTCTCGATGTTCTTGATGTTCTCCTAAGCCCTTATTATTGTGAAACGGCAACCAAAACGGTTTAATACTGGAGTGATTTAGCGCCCACCTTCAGCTATTTATTAAACTCCTATTCAGAGTGTCCAACAGCGTTGGTAGGTAAGCGTATGTGTAGGTAAGCTCCAGTAGACGTCACGTGTGTTCATCGTACTTTAGCCACGGTTAACTGGCCATGCTCCCATTCATTGGCACACGCCTACTGTATCATGCGGAAATAACCGGGTATTGGTTCCAACGTCGCCGCCACCACCGAGTGTAGAAAAGGAAGGAAGCGTTTCAAAAAATAAATAGACCCCAAACAGACGCACCCCGTGTTGAGGAATGTTGATTTTTTCCCCCCCGCCAGAGCTCGCAGGGACTTTGGATTTGTTGACGGGTTGTAAAAATAAAACACCACATGCCAGCGACGTGTGACTTGCGCGAGTAAGAATGTCGACCCCACGGAATCGTTGCGCGGATGTACGCAGAATGAACGACATTTTTGGCACACTTAGGCGTACAGCTATATTTGCTCAGGAAGGTGAAAAAGGTGCAGTGTTTTTACTCTTCAGGTTCGCAAAACAAAAGGCGCTAAGTTTTTCAGCAGTGAAAAGCATTCATTTATCCTCCATCAATCGACGCTCGATTGCGTGTCCCAAACTGTCCCGAAATCGCCTTTGTAAAGATGCGTAAAGAGTGATCACCCTCTATCACTATGGCGATCACGTTGCGGCTAATTTTGCGTGGCATTTCACTTAGCGGAAGTCAAACGGTCACCCGTTGCGGCTTTCGTTGCCGTTTGTTTTCGTTTCAGTGCGTTCAGACCACTGTGGCAAAAAGTAGACAGTTTTGCAGCTCACGGGCTTCCACCCGTAGGCCCGTGGGGAACTGAGTTACATAAAAATAGCCACAAAACCTGGCGAAACGAAACCGATGCACTGCACGGCGAAATCGCGCTATCGTTGCCGCTCGTAGTGAGAGCTACAGGGAAACGAATGTTTTGTTTACTTTCTTCGAGCTTCAGTTTGTTTTGTGCATGCTTTTCATGAACGAAAAGAAATCGGAGTAAGTTGGCAACATGGCTGCAAAACGTGCGGTAGTTTATAGCAATCCATACATTTAAGATTCTTTTTTGATCGCGTTTGGTTCCAATCAAACTATTGATTGTTACATTTAAATTACGTGTATTTAAAAACTACTTCATCTAAATTTTAAATTACGAAAATCTTTTTTCAACATATCTATAAATGAACAGCATTTTATGGGAAAAACTACTAAATAAATAAATGAACAAAAATGTGTACTGTGTATATTAAAATTTGGACAAGTTGATGTAGAATGTTTAGAATGTCGACGCAAAGCTGCAATGTGAGCTGGTTGTCGTGTAAATTTTCTCTTAGTAATCTTTCCAACTTTAATCCATTTTTCGGCGGCGCCAAAACCCTGCGCATGGGTGCATGGTCGATTGCTTGACCAGATTGAAAAAGTGCAGTGATGTCAAACTCATTCATGCTTGCGAGCGGATTTACATCCATCTCCCGGAAGATCATACCACCGTAATGGCCATATTACCTCTAGATGTCGAAAAAAAACGCATGTATAAAGACAATGTGGCCTTGCTGTATTTTCTCATGCAGTTCGGACTACGAATCGATTAGAAAACCACGTACGGTCTTTGTGGACCTATATATTTGACATGCCTGCTATAGTTAGTACCAAGGCAGCGTGTGTTTGATCTAAGCGAAGAAATGCTATTCATAGAGTGCATTACTTCAGGCCATGTGTAGTGGCGCTGTTGCGAACTGACTGGATTGCAATTTCCCTCCAACCATCCACGCTTCCGCACATGCTCTGATCATTTGTTATTGTTTACGATCGCTGGTCGGAAATAGCTGCCTTCGTCAATGTATCACGGAAACAGCAAACGTTGGTGTAGAAGCTCTTACCTCATCGGCGTAGTACACCGCGTCGACTTCGTACTTTTGCTTGAATTCCTCCAAGCCAAGCAGCGGACCCATCCAAACGGCGTACTCTTCCGGAAGCCTTGGCACGTATAATGTAGAACGTCCGGACTTGAGCTCCACTGTTCCATAGCACCCCGGTTCGGTAACCCCGAATAGGTAGGTAAAGTATGACTCCTGCAGTAAAGTGAAGAATGGAATGGAATTTGGCGATGATTAAGGAAGGATTGAAAGAAATATGCGACTCTTTTTTAATTATCTTCTTACTAAATCGATTACGATATATTTACACATTATTTGTGGTTATTTCTTGTGGATTGAAAATGATAGCTTACCTGTCGGAAAACATAATCGACGTCCGTATCATAGTGGCTAATGTTATCACCTCCCTGCAGCAATACCACAGGCTTTGAATCGTCACCAAAGTTATGGGCACGGCGCAGTTCATTGACCACCTTCACACGATTGTTTCGGAACAACGCCATTGGGATGGCATGCGTATGAGAACCCATTTGGAACACGGCCATTTTCGTACTTCGTGCGCGTGCGTTTCGGCGATAGCAGAGAAATAAGCTAGAGGCGCTGTAAAAATAGATGAAACGTAATTGGAAAGATACAGTTAAAAACCGTTTCATTTGACACGGCAAACAACATTGTTCTGCTTTCCAAAAGTAGGCTACTCTCCGTGGCCTGGTGGCGACCGGCATTCGGGGATATTGTCCACGACGTCGTTGTTCTATTACAGGGCACAGCGTCCTGATTCGTACTCTTCGCAGCTTTGAAAATCAATTTCAATCAGAAGAGGCATATTTTTCTGTACATTTCATTATTAAAACTGCTGCAGGAAGAATTATTTTTCGATTAGAGAGGAAGCAAGCAATGTCTCGTATAACTCATTTTTATTTCTGACACGTTATCAAATTATTTGAGGCGAAAGTAGAAAAAACAGTACCATTCACATCGTACTAAAGCCGTCTATATCTAGCAGAATAGAGCTTCCAATATTATGAATAAAACAGAAATGCTATAATTTCATGAATACTGCTTATCAAATCATTATTCTGGTAGCTTTGTACCATTGTACCGAAACTGTATGTAGTGAAGAACAAGTTGGCAAAAGATTCAAGTCTGTCATAAAACAAACCTGGATGACCTCGTGAACCCAAAATAGAGCAATGATAGCATACTGAAGCAATTTTGGTTTTATATTTTATCTTTTGATGAAATTTCTCTACATGGTATAGAAGGTTTTTTTTTTAATTTTGAGTGTTATATTTTTTTGTTTGAATAATTGTACACATCTTTCTAAAATTCTAAACTATCTCCGTGCAGAAAAACTTCCTATAATGCATTTCATAGATACAACAGAAACGCGGAAATCGCGTTTGTTATTGTTACTTCCCATATTACCATATCATTAAAACGGATGGAAATATAGGCAGATAGTAGGAGGTAAAAATTTATAGTTGCAGGCAAGAGAAACCGATTAAGAATAACCAGTAATGTATGGTAATAGTCATTGTAATGGGAAAAATCACTGCCACTACATTCATGAAAAACAGTCATCAAAAATACAACACCTACGTGTAGGTTATGTGAATGTTTTGTTACTTCAATTTGGAACGCTTCATGCTATCTGGATGACAATGCGCATGCGCTCAGATACTGGAATTCGATACTTGCGGGAAGCACTCCTAGCTACTATAAAATAGGCAACCTTGTTGTGCCAATGTTTGTGTGGAGCAGAAATACAATCATTTTATGGAGCAACGGAATCGAAAACACATTTGAAGTAAACAACCCACGTCCTCGAATCCTTAGCCCCTCTCCTTCTACAAAACGTCAAATTTATCCCGTCTCAAGGGTAAAGTTACAGCCCGTACTGTTGTAAATAATGAGAGAACTACTATATCACAACAAATTACATACAGTCTGTAATATAGTTAATTGGACAACCTTTACAGCTATGAAAAAAAAATAAAATACAGTAAACCAGCGTAACAGTTCAAATACTTTTAATATTTTGCTGATTTTCATTTATTAAGCATTTATAAAACGTTAGTGAATCTTGATCTAAGATCAGTTACAGACAGTTTTAGTTAACAAATACTTTAGTACTAAAATAACATGTGTTTAAAAAAACCATATTAACCATAGTTGGATGAGTACAACTCAGAAGTAAACTAGTTGTGGCCAGACGACTTAGTTTAATAAATGATTGAGTTGACGATGCAACACAGTAAACATCGTAGTATGAACCAAATTTCTCCGTACGTAAAATAATAGAGCGAACTCTTCGTACTATTTGTGCCAGCAAGTATACTAATCACGTTCGTTCTTAGGAATGCAGCGAGAGATAAAAACGGGCGCTCTCATCGAAGCTTTCTAGCTATGTACTACTCTGAATTTTGAACTTTCTTGTCATGGGAAAATGTTTGATAGCACAATTAATTTCCTATCTCTTTTGTGAAATAAACACGGTTGTTCATGTGTGTTACGGTTATATAAAATATATTATCGTAACAAAAAACCTTCTATTAATTTGCATTTAATAAACAGCCTGGCTTTAGAAACCCATAATGACACCCATTTTCTGCCAAATAAATTGTCGGCAATAAATGCGTGCTATTGTATAATGTAACATGATGATAAAAAAAGATTTCTAAAAAAAGGGTATATAAAAACAATTTAATACAATAAAAATCAGGAAAATACATCAACAGGGTCATCATGAGAAAATGGCACATAATTTCAGAATATTTGGGTAGCTTTTGCCATTGTTTCTGGATCCATCATTTAGCGATTTGTCCAAATAGTCGTCTGTTTTATTTATCAATTTATGTATCTATTACTATCACGACAAGTTTAATGTTTAAAATTCGACCTGTAGTAGTCTCCTGCCATTATGTTCACAACAGTACCAGTTGTTTGGTAAGAGTCTATAATTTTCAGAACGCAGAGATGTAGTGCAATGTATAACTAAAAGATCTTGTGTGCTGTCGTTATTCTTCATAAGAAACAATTATTTTCTTTATTTTTATAAGAAATGCGATATTTTTCCAAATCACCAAACAACATAAATAAAGAGAGATTGTGTTCAGGAAATGATGTGTGAGCTAGATGTAGTGTTTGCATTATGCTGTCTTAATACTTCAACACTTTAGCCACTCTAGTGTTATAGTTTATGAAAGTCATCATGTTTTATTGCGTGAATTTATTTGTGATATCTGAGTGCGGGTGTGTGTTTACATGGCCTAGGCTTGTTCTTTCTTTTGACGACTTTCACATTTTAGTCTGTAATTTTATTTTTACTATTTTTGTTATTTTATTCCTATCCTATTAGTTTTTGGTTTAAATGCTTCATTTTACTGTTTTTATTTTTCACATTTCAATAATTTTTTGTTTGATTCTCATTATTATTAACATTGGAAAATTATTCCATCAATACAAAAAACATACAGAAATGTTTTATTTTACAGCATGGGAATGAAGCTCTCCTTCGCTTACTGTTACAATGTTGGTTGAAAAAAAAATTTCAAATGAAACATGGGCAGGATTCTGCTAACTTTCAACCACATGTGTTGCACATAAATAACTGCTTTTGTGTGTCTGATGGAACCATTTGTAAAATGTTTGTTGATAAAAGTTTCTAATATTAAAAACAAACACAAAATAAACGTTTAAGATAATGTTCATTATACTTTAAACCTTGTTCTAGATTGAAAGGGAAGATTGAAGTGCTTGAGAATGCGTTGTCAACTAGATGAAATATAATCTCGATACAATATACGCGTTCAATTATACACATGTTTCTCTATTTTTGCAGGTTTTTTAATTTATTATTTGACTAAAATGTACTATGTTCCATTGATTTCATATTGTTCCTATTATGCTTCAATTTTAAATTGATTTGAAAATATTTACATTTAAACCTTATTGAGTTAACATTGCTTAATTCAAAGCTAAATTTTTCTTTTACATTTTAGTAACTTTGTAACATGTTACTACTTTCACGTTATAAGAAAGAAATCAAAATTTGCTCAAAATATGCAAAAAGCTTCTAACATTACAGAATTGATGATAAAAGTTAGATAAATAAAAATATACGAAAGCAAGAATACTAAAATGTACAGACGCAAGCAGCAAACGGTACAATTTTAACAAAAAGTTTCAGATAAAACGTAGTGATGAATTATTCATGTTTGAATTTTCCACGAAGAGAGAATCTCTTATTGCATAGTCAAACATTTTATTATTTTTCTTTTCTTTCTGGCTCTTTAGACACAATTCAAATTGTGAAATTTAAACAATTACATTTAGTTTACGACTAACACTGAATGTAGTGGAATGAGCATTTGTTAAAAACATCCACTAGGATCAAGATTTTTGATTTCTCTTCTTTTGAGAAAACGCAATGAAAGACAGCAATTTTATTGATTGCATTAATTTGCACGATTATTCGAGTCGTGGAAAAAAATCAAAAGAAAAATATCCAAAATTATATGCAGTGTAATCAACTGAAATACGGTGACAAATATTAACTAATACAAAAACAAACCTTCCCCAACGTTGCAACGTATGCTATTATTTTCGGAAAACTTATAAAATCATTGATTAAAATAAAACAACAAAATCGGTTTAAATCCTCGGCCTATCTGAGATAAAAGCCGTACAGGGTATTTGTGTATCTATTTCCTTGTTTTTCATTTTCCACAGTTATAATTTCGCTTCTTTCACTACTATCGAATTACATTTGAAAGAGAAAAAAACTAGTAATTAAATTAGCATTAGTTTAAACCTTTTCATTTTTAAGCGTAAATGATTTTTTCTTTTAATAGTTTTTTTGTTTCACACTTTATAATGTGCTTGCTTTCAATTGTTTTTCGATATTTTTAATTTATTTCGCTAACATCTGTTACTACTAACATCATTTATCTCCTTTCGTGCTATTGTGTGTTTTTTTTGCTATGCATGCTGTTAGTATTCTGGCTTCAATTGTTATATGTGACACATGTATCATTGGTTCGGAAAAAAAGACAAGCAAGTTTTAAAAAATGCACAATAGGCAGTGTGAGAAGAAGTAACAGAGGAAACCGAAAAAATATCTAACTCAAAAATCTATAGAGAAAAGCAGACAATTGTAAGTCATGAAACTCTACCTAACCTAACAAATTTATAGATATATATATATATATATATATATATATATATATATATATATATATATATATATATATATATATATATATATATATATATATATATATATACATATATAATTGGATTTATGACCTCTGTTAATCAAATATGATCGTCATACTTTCAATCTTAATCTTATGTACAGTAATTGATACATTATGGGATAATAGTTTTGTTTTCTCCTATATTATATGTTATCAAGATCGCGCGTAACTCATTCCAAACAAACATGAATCAGAGCTTAACAGCAACCTTGGCCACCTAAATCAAGCTTGATCGTATGGCTTTTCTGATAAATGTTCTTTCCCCTTCGCACCGTCTTTAATTACGGACACAAGATTAGTTATCTTGCCGGTTGCAGTAACATTTCAGATGCAGTATGATTGGAACGGAGGATGCATCGAGAGGTTAATGAATGATGAAAATGAATCCTAAAACGGATCTTTATCTCTTTATGTATAATCAATTCATAATACGCTTTTCAAAGACTTTTGTAACTGTGCGTTAGACACACACCTCTCTTCGTGCGAGGGCGTTTCTTCAAAGTCGAAAAACATTTGCTTCAGAGACACTGTTCATTGCGGGTTGTTGCTGTTTGAAGTTGATTATCCTTTGCTTTTAGATATTATCGGAACGCTGCATTCTATTGACCAACTGTCATTTCTCTACGACGCCCGACAAGTACAGACATGCATTTTGCAGGATGCCTATGGTTACCTTTTTGTTATTTTTATATAACTTTTGATTTCGATTAAATATAACTTGCTGGGATTTTGTTCCGCGTAAACTAAAGCCAATCGATAATGGAAAGCGCCCCCTTTTGGTAAATCTTCCTAGCGATCTTCGAATAATTTATTACAGCCTATCTAATCAACGCGTGCGCTAATATACAGAGATGGTACCAGTGATTTAAAAAATCCTCCCACAGCATTGTGTAATAAAGAACATCTTTCAAATTAAAGGTTTGCAACATAATAGACCGCTTTTTATAAACTATTGATTACCATAGATTACCGACTGCCTGTCAGAACATCAAAACCGTGCCCAGAATAAATGTTGATTTTGCCGGCCGTTTCGTGTATGTGAAAAGTGAATTTACTACTCCTGCTCATGACGCCATATCCGCTGGTGGTGAAGTTTCGGTAAAAGAAATCGCGAGTCAACTTTTTTTCCGCTTATAGATGTGTGTCCTAAAGTGTATCAGTCTTATGTTTGTTGTATGTTAAATTGTTTGTTGTTATATTTTAAAATG
This sequence comes from Anopheles nili, assembly GCF_943737925.1. Taxonomy (NCBI): domain Eukaryota; kingdom Metazoa; phylum Arthropoda; class Insecta; order Diptera; family Culicidae; genus Anopheles; species Anopheles nili. Next base: position 40,078,308 of record NC_071292.1, on the reverse strand, counting down.
TTTATTACGGAGAAGCACAGCCACTTAACTAAAGATTGATACTTTAAGAAACCACCAACACAACAATGGTAGTGCCTCATAATTCCACCAGCGTACAACGCGATCAAAATTGGCTTAAAAGTTGCAAAGGAATTATATACAGTATGCAGATACTTCCTATAACAACCGTTCATCAGTACATGATTGGCATTGAGTTAGTTGCCACAATTTTCAATTTGCTTTACGATTAATTCCCTTGTCGTAATACCGCTTTTCACTACACCTCGGTCAGTTGGCCCTTCATCCAGCTTTTATTTACGTCGTCACAATAAGGAAATGTGCAACAACTATTTTGGCTTATTATCTAATTATATAGGGAAGTATAAAGTGCTACGCAGTTCATCATTCGCACGTTTGGTAGGTAAAGAGAAAAGAATCTGGTTAGCGGACCTAAGGGAGCGTGTAAGTAACTCAACTACCAGCTAGGATACAACCAGGCGACTTTTTGTCATTCATAATCAATTATTTTCACTATGTATTAAGCTAAACTTATTCAAGGAACTGATATCCGATATAAACGTCGGTGTGAACATAAAAAATGCATTATATTAAAGCTAGCTACGTAGCCTAGTTTAGATAGACGAGTAGAATAATGTTCACTTCATAGTTTATGCCGGAATAATACACAATACAATAGCTTCTATTGGACGCTTCTTTAATTTCGTTACAAATTTCAAATAAACTCTTTATTGGTAAAAAAATAGATGAAAACATGATTATGCGTACCTAGTAACGAAACAAAATCACGGAGATTCAAACATTCGCAGCACTAAGCTCATTTTGCAAGTTTCGCAGGGATCATTTTTCCCTGTCGATCGAAACCCCAAAAAGTATCTCAATGCACATCAGCGATGCAAAACAATGTCAGTACAAAAAGTAAAATTCAATCGCATACATATCAATTTCCCGAAGGTTCTCGATTGCAGCGTAAAAAGCGTAAGATAAAAAAAACAAGCTGCTGCAATGCAGAAAGGTGCGTCTAGCGAAAGCACCCAAACAATCGCGTGTTATGACTTACAATTCTCACCTTCCCTCTCCTTTACTCAACAGCGGCGATTGCTCTCTCGTACCTGCCGTAATCTCACAGGCCAACTAAACTCACGCACACACACGCGTGCCCGCGACGCTGCTGGTGTGCGTGCGAACGGCTATTTATAAACATAAATAAACGGCGGCCATTTTGAAAATCAAACGAACGAGAGAATGTTTTCTCATCTCGGTCATGCAACTTTACTTCTCCTTCTTTCGTTCATACGCTCTCTCTCTCTCCCTCTCTCTCTAGCTCTCATTTCCTTGCTTAAGCAGACTCGGTTTACGGTCAACTGCGTAGACGTCGCCCCGTCATGTATTATGTTGTGTGTTTATCATTTTGTATCGGGGCCCCTTACACCGATTAGGTGCAAGAAAATACTCAACAACCTTTGACCACTACACAGGAAGCGCCGTGAAACGGGAACAAGTGATAACACATCACCAACAGTGCAAAACCTGCTAATCGACCCATTATGGTACTCCTGTACGGTGTTAAGTAGTCGATAACACACATTGTTGTTGCATCACTTGTTTCGTTTCCGACTGCGCAGCTAACCTCACACTTCCGCCCGTCTAGATGAGATTGTTTGTATGCGTATATATATGTGTGTGTGTGTGTGTGTGATTGTGTGCTCGACGATGATGCTGAACTCATTTGGTTCATCCGAAGAGAACCACTATGGAGGGCAAAGGTCGTCGTTCCAATGTTTTGATACTCGCAAACAGGCCACCAAACAACGTATTATCGATTTTGAAAACTATGGGAGGGGGATAACAGTCACTAGAGAACGTACATTTCTCTTGGCTTCTGACAATCGCGGTTGGTTATTGCGTCATGCTTTGAGGAGTTCTGTCGTCGAAAAAAATGTAAGCAGCATATCACGTTGAAAAGTGCTACATGAACAATTGAGGACGCACGTCAATTATGTAACTACAATCACCCAGCCCGCTTCCAGGAGTTTTGTAAAGACGATATTGTTTTTTTCGCTTCCCCATACAGTGTGTATCATAAATCGTTACGTCAATGCGGTACACGTGCACTGGGTGGTTCAATAGCATAACAGGACACACCTTGAAATGTGGGTATTCGAATCGACCAATTTAACGATAGCTTGCTTAAGTTCGATGCCTTCTAAAAAACGTTATACGTGCAAAGGGATACGTGTGTTTTGCGCTGTAGAAATCCCTTGAAATTATCGATTGATGATATTCATTTTATGACAGGCAGTCGGTAGTGCCCAGATTGTGTGCTTGTTCTGTCAAACTTTACGGGACGAAATAAACTCGAACTCGAATGATTTCCTCCTACCTAAAAAGCTCCAAGTATGCAAATTAGAAGGTTCAAAGGTTTGATCATGAAACCCTATGCTAGGAAACACACCCAAAAGTACGTAGCATGTAGAAAAAAAAGCATGCATACACATACATACATACGCTATTGCTAGTAGAAGAAAAAAAAAGAATCATACGTTTGCGTTCGTTGTATATCAATATTCGAGCCAAAAACATGAATCCAGCCATTCCAATTCCGACTATCAGTGTGAGCAGCTGTACAGACTTGGTGTGTGGCGGAAAAACAGCCCATTTTTTGTTTGTTTCAAGGCGCATGCGCCCCACACGCGCCCTTAAAATCATTTTTATCGAGCATGTCTCACCGCTGAGCACACGCTCTGGTACCAAGTACGATATTATTGCGAAACTTTCTCTTCCATGCTGCAGACAAACAATCGTTCCCTAATCGTGCTAACAGCGAGAGAAGAACAAAAAAGAAATAACCATGTACGCCAATATAGAAGAAAAAAACGAGAATTTATGGTTCATCGACAACGCAAGCATTGGGTGGTGGGTGGGCTGGATGCACAGTTAAAGGCAAACGTTAACCGCAACTAATACGAAGATCCAAAAAAAAGCGTTTGCATGAATCGTTTCGCGGAAGGATTTCTGTTAAAACAAAAAAATGAAAATTTGCCTAAAACCTGAGACAATATCCGAATGTACATCATCTCTCTGGCCGGAGCAAACCCATCGAGAGGTCGGTATCCAGAGGCCACCTAGCATTGCATTGCAAAAGTGTTCTGTTTTTTTTTACGAGCGGGGGCGACTTGATGTGTAACAATTTAGATGCCATTTCGTCTATTCCTAAGATTAATGTTTTAAATTTCTGTCCGCGACGGACACCCCAACCGTCGAGTCTCCCCCTTAGGTTTACTTTGCTATAATCGCTACTTAAGATTCTAACTGACACATGACTACAAGCGGCGACCGGGACGACTCCTCGTCGCTCTCGTAGAAGTATCGCTGCTTGGGCGACAGTCCATGCTGCAACCGGCGGACGGCCTCCTTCACGAGGTTGTTGTTTTTTAGCAGGGTCTGCAGGAACTCGTACGGATCGTCTATCGTCTCCTCGCCTTTCGTCTTCGCCTTGTTGGCCGCCTTCGCCTTGTCCGTGCCGGCTCCACACACGGGTTCCGACCACGATCGGCAGGGTATGTGATAGGGTGAGGGCCGCGAACTTCGCGTCGCCTGGTGGTGGGTAGGTTTCGCTTTCAGACGCAGGTTTTCACGGATCTCGTGCACCAGCTCCTCCACCGCCAGCACATCGTTCGCCTGCTTACTGGGCATGGTTTCGACGGGCTCGGTGCCGCTGTTGCCAAGTTCACCACGGCGCGACAGTGTAATATCACACACTAGAATGGCTTGGGGGACGTGATTTAAAGCGCAGTAGACTGGTTGACTGCACGGCCTTAGCAACGCTCAAAAACTACGGGAATAGACGCTTGAACTGCGCACGCACACACACACGCCAGCAATTTCGCACACAATCGATGCAATTTCGTTCACTTGAAACGCAAAGTGGCCGCACAACACTGTTACGCACTGTTTTGGGTACTTCCGTCCGCGTTCGTTGTGCTAGCCTTTAACTAATCAACACACACATACACACGAACGCACTACACGGCACCGCTAACGTTTACGCACGACCTTAGACGTTCCAGCGCAACGGAAACGGAAATCCTTGGATAAATGCTAGAATTTGTTGACAACTCCTTTTTTCTGCCTATGTAATACACTCACTCCGTATGGCTTTGCCCTTAAAATTGATAAATAGATGGGTACGCTATGCGTTCACGTTGGGATTCAATGCAACGCAGAGAAAGAGAGTAGCTATGCTCACGCTGTATACTGTGTGCCGTATATCGTTTGCTTGGCAAACTACTATCGTCGATCGTCAAGCTACGGTGTTATTTCTTCCTGGATGTTGACGCTCGCCGACAAGGAGAAAGCATAAACTGGCCTTTCTTTAAGTTTCGCCTTTCTTTTGTTGTGTGTGGTGAGAGAAATTGCTGCCTAAGCCGCAGCTGCCTCGACGATGCAAGGCGTTATTTTATCCGGGAGATTGAACTTGGTTCCGTTTCCTCGTTTCTCGCACCGAAGGCGGTAGAAACGGTTTGTTTTCTTTCACACGGCCCTGTGCGTGCCCGTCAGCCCGCTAGAAATAGTGCACTAACACTTTATTGCGTTCGCTTGATTTTTTTTTCACTGGTATACCAGCTGCTATGCTCCGACGGCGTGGAAAGAATTTAGTAAATGAGAGCGTGCTGTTATTGTGATACCGTTTCCGTTCCCAGGTATTGAACGACCGACAGCAAACTGCACGAAAACGACCAATCTGCAAATGTGGCCTCTTTTAGGCAGCCGGGGCAAACATGCGCTTGTTTTGCGAGTAATTTCTGCAGCACTTTTTAATCGTGACCGTGTTTGTTTATGGGTTGCTCACCGCGAAACGTACACAATCACGCGATCAGTGAACAGCTCCACACGGAGGAAGGAACCCACACAAGCGCACAGCAAGACTTGGCTCGTTATTTTCTTTCCTTCAATGACTCCTGCGCGGACCGAGTAAGGGTAGCGAAACACGGCCACGTACACAACACGGAATCGTTCGCAGCAAGTAAAAACAAACAACACCACCGCTCGGAACGGAAATATACACTCTCTCTACAGCAGGCAATCACTCACTATCTCGCACTGTCGTATGGTGAAGCAAAGTAGAAAATGCTGTCGCACTATCTCTTTCACGCTCTATACCTTTGCTGATGGTGAGATGTGTTTTTTTCTCATATGTACAGGAGCGAACAGCCGCGCGATGCTATTGACTTGAGCTCTTGCGACGGAATGAGCGAAAAATGGAACCGCGACGGTACTTTGAAGCGGTCGAAGTCACCTTACAGCAAACCTACATGTGCATCCACTGACAGCGCACACTAGGTGTGCGAGATTCGCGTTTTCTCACACAACGTTAAGCAGGGACGGAGCGGCTATTAAAATTTGCTTCCATGAATCTATGAGCACCTCTAGACGATAAGCGAGCAGTATGCAGCACACACAAGTGCAGTATTTTATAAAATATCTCAACAAAAAGTCTCACGTCAGGGTTCGAAACCCGCAACCAATATAAAATTAGGAGCCACCAAGCAAAAATAAATCGTGAGCATCAAATAGTGTACACAAAACGATCGCCAAATATACTAACGATTCCGCAAGATAAAATAATGGTTCAAATGAGACAAATAAAATTGTTTAAAAATGTTTCCTAATATCTGCTAGGCGGCATTTGTTTTCAAAACTGACGGGCGTCTTACGGGCTTGTCATGAAATAACATCTGCACACGTAGTTCGTGTAGGCTTGCTGTAATGCGGTCGAGTTGCCCGGGAGAATATCTCTCTCTCTCTTCTCTTATTGTGTTTACTTTACGCTCTGTTGGAGGATCGTTTTTCTCGTATTCTCTCTCTCTCTCTCTCTCTCTCTCTCTCTCTCTCTCTCTTTATCAAACTTTTCAAGCATTTTAGAGCAAGCCATACGCTCTCTTTCGCAAACTCACAACTCTTCACACTTTCTCTTTCTGACACTTGATCGGTAGATTTTCCTTCTTCTTTTGCCAGGTTCGCCGGAACTCTCTTTCCAATGTTCTTATTCAAGTAAGCAGATAAAAAACACACGCTTCATTTTCAAAACATCCAAATGAAGGAAACATTTCTGGCGAATGTATTGCTCAAAAAGCGATTTTATTGTTACTAAATCTTTACTTGTTTATTTTTCCATGCAATCATTAGCAACGTAGTAGAGAGCGTAATAAGGCCAAGCAGTTTTAACGAAACAATTTAACAATTGAGTAAACTTTTTTGTATCAATTTCCCTTCGGAAACTGAAAAAAGCCGTATTTACGTACAAGTCGCACTATCTCGGGCAACAGTATATACGGGGCTAACATCTGAAATAAACAAATAGGGCCTTGAATCACATCGACTAGATATTGTAGATGATGTGAGGTTATTCAGGGACCAACAGGGCTATCTTTTGTTTGCGCATAGCAACTATTCATGTGTATAAACTATGATTAAACCATGGTTTGATGATAAATGTTGCCTTCATTGTTTATTCGTTGTGTAATATTGCAATATACAATGAATTACATTCAAATCATTAGCAAATAATAGATACTTGTGACTATTCACTCTCTAGATTTATGTCAAGTTGAACAATTATCTAAGGATCATACTTATTTACTTATTGGTTTGAATTCATGATATGAATAAGAATGAATTGTCTTACTAAATGTTCTCCAACCCGATAAAGCTCACCAGCCAATTTTTCAAATCAATTGATATAAAATATCGTTTACCGGTTTTCAATCAAACATATCATAAATAAACTATAACTATATTTCTTATGCTTTTAGCATAGCAATGGAATGTGAAGTTTATGATAACGTTGACAGCATACTTAATAACTTTTGCAATCATTAGAAATTTCAGTGTGGTCACTTATATCCTGAGATTATTTTGTCAAAAATAGTAGCTAAAACATTGACGAAAACACCTAAACGCGTTACGTATTACAGTAGCTTGATGCTTCTAGCATTTTTGCACCCAAAAGTCGTCAAAACGAACGTTTGAGTTTGTCGGCGTCTGGGAAAAGCTTTTTCACTGTCGGATATTGGACTGAAGCGCCCCATGTAACTGAACAAAAATAAAAATAGCATAAAGTTGGTGGGAAACAAGAGCCCCAGCAAGAAACCGGCAGCTAAAAGGATGCAAGGATCCGTTCAAGGTTATCCCCGTTGTACATAATGTCCGGCCAACGAACGACCGAACTCGCACGTCTGAATCGCACACACCCTTGTTGCTTGGCAGCCAAACAGCCAACGATAGAGTAAAAATGTGCGTTACATTCTGTCTTTGGGGTTACCTCATAAGAAAGAGCAGGACGGGATTGTTAGTGGCCCGATTCGGGATGAGCATGTCCTTTGTAGACATTGGTTTCGCTCTCTCTTCGCAAAATAGAAGAAAGTCCTCAATACATGCTCGAAAGGTAAGAAGAATGTAATTTTTTGCCAAAATTTTGCTTGTTTTGTAAATCTGTTACAATTCAATTTGCAAAAAAAAACGGCTAGGAATTTATAGCACATAAATACAGCTTAAATCATAGCCGAATGGTGATTTCAAACGAAATTTCGTCTTTTTACGAGTATTTATTACTGCAAAAATATGGAAAAAAAGCTTACTTTTAATTTGAATAAAATATCTAGCTTTACCAAAAGTGCTTCAAATTATTTTATATACAATGATCCTATGTGTTTTGCCACCTACTTGTTTACCGACAGTTGGTAAGGGGATGCTGAGAAGTGCTGGAATCAGTATATAAGATACGCAGACCAGATCAATAGCAACTCTATATCACATCGGTTTCATGTTTTCAGATGGAAAACACAAATAATCTACCGGGAATGATACATGGAAGACAAACCTGCCTGTTTGCATTAGTGATTCTGCTGTTGTTCATTACGATAACACATCATGGTGAAAACGGTTGGTAGAATTATATGTAATTTAGTGATAAGCAAATCGCGAGACACTTAATATAATAACACGTGACAGATGTAATAAAATGTAGCTTGCGCAAATGCTGCAGCCATATAAAAGATCAATTAAGATCTATTAATTACACTAAATTAAATACAATTGAATGATTACTTACTTATTTGTATAATTTTTGGAATAAAATGCTGCAAATTCAAAAAACTAACATAAACAAGATACTTTTAACGCTTTGCGATAACAATGTACCATAAATTCTACATTCACGGAAAAAATGATTCAGTGTTATGTTTGTAACTTTTTGTAATCATATGAATCCCTCCAAGTGTAGCAAACTTATTGTAGAAATCGGTCAATCAAAAAACGAACAGACCTGCGTAGTTTTATTTTTATTGCAATTTAGAGAAGAGAGATGTCATCACAAAATCTCCTTCAATCTGCAAAAAGTGCGGTTGAATCAATCAAAAACAAAAGCCTTCTCTCAGCTCAAAGTAGCAAACAAAAAATGAGATATTGAAACGTTTCCTATAATGTACCACGATTGCCATTGTTGGATATTGTCGTTTATGCATGAATTAGTTCCTCTGCATCTTAGATTTATTATGATCAGAGATTTTACATAATCAGGATAAATGTATCAATCGTACTTCATGCAGGAACAATGTATTAGTTGTCTTTATTGTTACTCATTTTTATGAAAAAAGTCATATATCTCTGTATGCTTCTTGAGATGGCAATACAATTACTCAGCTAAGAAAAGCTGTTTTCACAGCGTGTAAATTAGTAACATCAATCACAAGAGTTTAATCTGTTCTTCATTAGGGGTTTATGTTCAAACAATAATAAAAATGTAACAAATTTCAAATTGAACACAATTAAATATGATCTGTAGGATGTATTCAACCATATAAAATTTTTATTTTTTTATAAAATGAGAACAAAACGTGCTTTAATCTAACTAACTGAATCATATATGAAACGGGTTTGATGTTACATCCAACGCACCCGATACATCCAACTACACGTTCGACCTAGCATTGATATTGTAAACAGTGTCCGATATTCGCAAATTGATTCGAGTAACCATATGTGCAGAAAAAATTACCATTTCCGCAAATTTGCAACACTGCAAGAAATGATACCTCCATGCGCCGGTGAGCCCTCTTGTTTGTGTTAACAAAAAAGCAAATACTGCAAAATTTTACCAAACGATACATTATTAAACTACAGTTGTACGCATCTCGAAGAAACTCGCGAAGTGACCAATTGGTTTTTCCATTGACATGTGGATTTTTCATTCCACGGTTGGCCACCACCATGTTTGCCAGTAAATTGGCTGCAAAAATGGCGCAAACGTCTCATGTACGCCTTGGGATTCCCAAGAACCGATTCAGGTAACTTGTATGTAACACACACTGGTTGTGTTCACAACATACATCATCGAACGCAAATGTCAAACTTTCCCAACTGCATATAGAGCTTGTTCTTCGAGCAGATACATCTAACCGCGTTACTAGTTTGCTATAAAGCGTACTAATCTGTGCCTCTAGTATGAGCGCTTGTATGACTTAGCGTCTATAATACGAATATACCATACGAAATATACATCACTCTTCCACAGTCTCTAGAGTTGTGTGAACAACGAAACTGGTATTTAGCACACACTCACTGTGTACGTGCATGATAACCCCCAAGTGGGATCCTCTAAGAGACGCCTACGGTCACTGTAATGACTGTGCCCCAGCTCGGTCGCCATCATCGTCATCATCGTCATCGGCCAAGGCATACTCACAACAACAAAAACACACCGCGACTGTCGGCCCTTTCCTCTCGCGAATGTGTTATGAGCGTGGAAAAGTATAGTAAACAAACCGGCCGTTGTTTTCTCCCTCCCCCCAAGCACCCACTTCCTGTTGCCCGGCACGCAGCTTTCTGACAGTCTGAGAGTAAACTGAGAGGCTTTGCAAATGCAATGCTAGGTGCCGCCTGTTTGTAACGACGCAATGTGATGGCGCTCGTGGCCTACTATGTGTGGTGGGTCACATGGCGACGCAGTTGTGCATGATGCAGTGTGCCACGCAGCCGTGAACGCAATCGGCTGTATCGTGGATTGCAATTTCATTGAAGAGTCAAAATCTACTCGTTCACATGACAGTTGTGAAAAATTTGACTTTGTGCAGGAAAATATTGTTGAAAAATACACATTCATAACGCATGTAAAGCAATCCCATATCAATAAAGCATTTAAGTTTATTGAGCATTTGCAGTTCTTACTCTCTGACGTATGTAGCAATAAACTGCAGCAGATATTTATTTATTACCGTACAAGTTTAAGAAATATGCAGGATGTTAAGGACTAGCAGATAAACGAGGAGACGAATTACATAAGTTTCATGTTAAGATAAATGAAAATATGCAATACAAACACTGAAATACAGCTCCCCGAGCTCTGAAGGAAATTGGAAGAAGCTAGTTTATTTTTCTTATATTCCACCTCATGGTGATATAGTCATGCAGATAAAAAAAATACCATGAAAAAGGTACAGAAAACGAAAGCGAGTGAACGAGAGCGAGACTGCTAGAGATGGTGTCACCCAATGCAACGGAATGCAATATAACCCCATTCGCGCCCCACAACAGTGATTGTCGGGATGTGTATGTAGGCGAGCGGGTTGCCAAGAAAATCCCACGTAAAAGGCAGCGTTTTACATGATGTGGACCGTGTGTTTTGTTTGAGTTTGTGGTTTATATTTTTGTTGTTTTTTTGCTGGGGTTGATACACCCACTGTAGTGGATCTCACGCGCATGGCACAATCATGGCGGTTCTGATATAGTGAGAGAAGATTTGCTGAATGAACTACGAGAGATCACTGACTTTGCGAGCGGCGGTCGTGAGCGAATGCAACTGCACTTGGATTGCAGAATCATCTCGGCAGTGCAAACGTTGCATGAATGAATGAAAACTGACGGTGCAGCGATGGCCTGCTTGAAGGTTTGAATTGATAGACTCGAGATATTAAACAACTGCGCTATCGAAACATGTCGCAATCACGTGTTTACTCATGCTGAAAGATTTCGTTATAAAATTTTCAATGAAAAATTCGTCCTGGCTGTGGCATGTAAGACAACTAAAAAATAAATTAAAAAATACTCTTTCGTTGCTTTATTCATGTGTACCTTATTATCTATACTGTACTGCAATACAATAATTATAAACTATTATATAACAATATAACTGTAATACAGTAATTCTAAAATAATCTTAAGTGTTTATTTTAACGCTTTTAACAGCCATTTGCCATTTTCACTGCATATAACCTTGCATACTATTTTACTTCCAACCCAGAATCCCTTACCTTCTGAAAAGATAGGCCGTTTAAACAAGATCAACGCAGAACTACTTTGTAGCTGGGGTGATAATAAAATTAGATTATTTACGAACTTGAGCAAGAAGGACTATCCGTCTATAACGTGTCCCCGAAAGGTGCTAACACGAGCGTCAAGATTTAGTGCGCCACATGCGCTCGAAAAGATAGATAACGCAAGCAATTAATGAAAAGGTGACATTTAATCTTGGTACATATTAGATAGAAGAAAGATCATCCCATTTCCTCGACACAAAGATAGACCAAAGTCAGATAATATGCCAACGCTAACTAAATAAACTGCGGAATAAAATAAATGTTAACGTAAACCCAACGTTTTTTGCCTTCACATTGCTTGATAGTATCTCCAACTCAAGAGACTCCCAAATATACGCTGTGGATAGGAGTTGTTGCTTTGCCGTTTTTGGTACAATTCTTTTTTTTAGTCATATATTGTTGTTTAAGTGCAAAACAAATCCAGATCATAATTATTGATATTAGTCATTCCATCACCCTGCTTTCAGTACATCTGAAAATTCGTGAATTTTTTATTTTTCGTAAACAGAGAGATGTTATGCCAAAAATAATATTATTCGACAGAAAAGATTAATTACCTTTCTTAAACTTGGATTTTTACAAACAACAAACAAAGTAATTTAGACAAACCGATGTAGTTTATTAGTTAAATGAACTGAAATAGTAACGTTCATGAAAAAAAGCATTGCAGTTTCAATAAATAGTACACGTATTTTTAGTACAGACTAGAAAGTCAAATGTACACACATATTTAGTGATTCTGTGCGTTGGGACTTTAAAACATGATCACCAGAAAATTTATTCAGCCTTAAACTAAATTAACAAAACTGCGCATTGCACGTCTGTTACTCCAACACTATCTACCGGTTTTCTCGTGACCAAAGCTGCGCATTATTTTGTCGTAAAACCGGCAACACGTCATGCCACGACAGCACTCGATCGCGCCACTGATTTTGTTTTCGTTCCACGGCGCGTGTGTTGACGGTTTGTATGCACTTGTGTTTGATCTTTATTCATCACATCTCGCTTAGTAGTTTCGCAATCCGTTCATTGAACCTCCACGTGCGTTGTGACATTACTTCTAGTTCAATCGTAACGAAAACAGCACCGCTTCGATGCTAGAAAAATGCTGTCGGAATAACGAGCAGCCGTTGGAGGTAGTGCATAAGCGAACAGCATATAAAATTCTAATACGCTTGTTTCAAACATTTTCGTTCGATAACACATAAGGAACGGCAAAAATGCTAAAATCAAAATCACACAAACAAGAAACAAGCCACTGTGTTGCGAATAAAAGGTATTACGGGATGTGTGGTAGAAAATTTCGAAAAACTTATAATTCGCCCTTAACAAAAAATGTATAGCTTCTTTTTTTGCATGTATAAGAACCCGTTTAATCAAAAAAGGCAAAAAATAGATGAGCGAAAGCTTTTGGCTAAGAGAACTTATTTTGAATAACTTATCAGATCTTTGGATTGTTTAAGCATACAACAGTAATTGATTAACAGTTTGATATAAATTTTGAAATATTTTTTTTAGTGATAGTGTTCCGGCAAGCTTAATTACTTTGTTTAAAAATTATTTCTATTCTCACGTAAATATTACAATATTTTTTTATTCATTCAACCTATTAGATCCCATTCGTGGATTGCTGTAAAGTCCGCTCCGTAAAGCATACAATAATATTAGCTGTATTCGTAAAGCCCGGAAAACATTGCTAGAATAGCTTAAAATATGTATTCTCCCCTCAACCCAGTTTCGCGCGTTTTGTTGTGGTTCTCTTTTCATCAAACTACTAAAAACAGGTTTCTCTAGTGAATGTAAAAAAACGCCCAAAAAAACGACCACAGTGTACAAATGAAGCGCTCCGAAGCAAGCAATCCTGGATAGTCGTTCATAAAGCAATGACTCGTTTTTTTTATTTTTTTCTCTTTCACTCCAGCGTCACACCCTTTGCCTCTTTCGAGCTAACACCTGTCGCATCGACGCATTGCTAAGCCAATTTATTTCCCACAATTTCTTAACCATTTGTTTGTTCCGAAACCCCCAGCGTGTGTGAGTGGGCGCAGTACTGTTTGTATCAAGTGAGTGTGTGTTCGAACGGTATGATTCAGCGCCACACCGGCTTTCTCAAGGTTAATCTGTTCAAAAGTACAATGGCTTCTTGCCGTCGATCGACGCAGCCGGTTAGTTTTGAGAATTTTCATTCGCCGGTTTGGTTCTTGGTTGCCTGAACCGTTGCATTCATTCCGAAGCTCCAAAGAGACGCGTAATAAAGCGAGGCGCGTGTTTGAAGTGGATGCCACAATCCCACCACCAAATACCCCAGTTCTGCCTTGCTCCTCGTTCCCCAGCACAGCCGTATTATTTGTTTTCGTTTGCCATCGCGGAAACATGCCGAGGGTAATCGGAGAAAGCAAATGTACGCTTTAGGTGTTAGTCCAACACGTGGCGAAAAGCAAAACCAACGTTACGTTTGTCTCGAGCTGACTCAAGTAGATAACAATTTCTGTCCCGGTGTCATAAACGGCCATTTTGCAACTTTGTTACAAATTCCGCGAATTGAACAAACAGATCTGACCAATATCATATACATATTTCCGTGCAAAAAAAAGGTTCTGGCTTGTATGAATGAATTCTTTTACACATCGTCATATGATCGTGCGACACGAGTATGGTTCATTCGCGTAATACCAGCGATAATTTGTTTGCGTCAATAACATCCTGTGACGGTGATAGGAACGTCCGGAAGAGCGCACGCAGCTCTAAGTTCGCAACGATCACTCGAACCCGGGCACAGTGGTTTCTAGGGGATTTGATGATTGCAATATGTGTAGTAATGTTATGGAAGATGATTTATGAATTAAGGTTTTCGAAATTACCACACATTTCTACAAAAAATAACTTCTTTTGTACGATCCAAAACACTGTAATTGCATCCTATAAACAATATTTCGAATCTACAATATTTGAAAACAAATAATGCAACAAGTTACAATATTGTAAAAAAGTGCAGTACAAACTGGATAGTGAAGAAGATTTAGCATGTTCGGTAATTTGATTCAAAATGCTTTGATTTAAAAAAAATCCTTGAACCTCCGATTATAAAATAATTATGAAAAAATATTATGGAAAACGTAAGCCGATGTTTCAAAATTGGTGCAAATTCGTGAGGCTTAAATGGATAGTTTTAGAAGAAAATCATTTCAAAGATAGCATACAAATATGTAAAATATCTACTTTTAACGTATCGCCGAATTGTATCTATTTATCTACAAATATCTACACAAGTTCGAATCAAACTCCAAAAGTATCCTACCTACAGTTTATAATGTTTTGAATTCATTCAAACTTAATGTACTACTTTGTAAGAGCAATTTTTGTAACGCTGTACAAAGAAAACGAATTAAACTTTCATCCCGGCGTGTTGGGCATCGTGCCGTGATCGGATCAAGAAAGAGAACATCGAATCGATGGCTCCATTTCAAGCAGTCACTTCCTGCTATACAACCAGAAGGCACGTAGCTCTCATGCGTCTTCTACACCGTCGGTTAGCTCACAAGCTAGCAGAATTTTGCTTCCGCTTACAACGCTAACCTTGACAGCGGTTGTTACACTCGGCCTAATCTGCCAGTCGTTTTCTATCACATGGCTTCAGTTTTTATTTCGGTGGGGGCTCGCCGGTAGCATTAGGAATGCGCATGAACTTCTCGATGTTCCCTCTGTGAGACCAGCTTTTCGATCATCAAACCAAAGTCTTACGACGCAATAAATGTGCCAATTTATTTATGTCATGTTTTACTTTGTTTACATTTTTGTTTCTCCAGCATTTTTGACAATTGTTTGTTCAATTCTTCATCAGGTGCCATTCCATCGCCTACTGTTTCCAGAGCCTCCGTATTGCCTCCGTCAAGTGCATTTGCGTTTTGAACGGTACGAAGCAAAAAAAACAACAAACTTTAGCCAACGCCCAAGCGCGATGGCGAAAAAAAGCTCGCTGCTTTCTCAAAATGGAGCGCATCTCTGAAGGTGGTGCGGTTGCCGAACTGTAAACAAACTTTGCGCGGGAATTTCATCGTACCAACACGCACGGCGTTTGACCTCGCTTCGGTACCGCGAAGGAACGAGGGAACGATGCGAAACTTCGTCTGCCCGAGATGGCAAATTGAAGTAGGCGGGGGAAAGAATGGGATGGAATTTTACGAGCAAAAAAAAAGGGACACATGGACCGCCAGACGGTACCGAGGACGACTAAACGAGAGATTACAACAAAGAAACCGGCTTAAGGTTGGCAAAAAAAGAGGACCGAAAGACGCTGCTCGAGACAGCGATTGCGAAGAGAACAAGAGAAGGAAACATTCAAAAGCAAACCGCACACCCTACAAAGAACTAGCAAGAAGTAGAGGAACTGGGCAGGTGGTGGAGACTGTTATTGTTGACTGTCTTTCCTCAGTCGATCTCGCACTCGAAAGGTGAAAGAGAAGATCGATGAAATAGGCCGCAAGATGGCGTAAGAACGAACAATATATAGCATAGCAAGAGTTTTTATCGGACGCCTTTCATGAACGGCAGTAAACATTGCTGCATAAGGCTTGTTGATAAGCGGAAAAGCGTTGAAATGAGCATTGAGCAAATGTAAGTTCTCCAATCATTTGTTTGAGTTGAAAAAAAAGTAACGTTCCTGCCAATCCTTGGCGTGCGTTTCAAATCATTGTTCGCTATCCAATGCGTGGCAATGGTCCAACTACTCGCCGGAACACCGAGAAAGCAGTCGATTATATTTACCATACTGTCATACAATCCACTAGCCGCGAATTTCATCATCATTCGCCTCTCTGGCCTCGCTACGCTACCCTCTCGACCTTTCGTACGTCTCTTACGGTGATTGGCACTGCCACAGGAAAAAGGCAAAATACGCCAGGCGTTGCACGCGGTAAGCCGCCGACTACTGACCCTTCTTTTTCTTGATCCTACGACTTCCTTCGCAGGCCACGACGACGGCGACCACCGCAGCGATGTAGAGAAGAGGCGTGTAAAAACAGAACGGAAGAAAAATAATAATAAAGCCGGCTGCCGGCACCGACACCGGGGGCCAAACACTACCTCCCAGGCCTGCCGGTCAGCCATCCGTACAAGGCCACCACCAACAGAGCGGCAGCAGCCAACGCGAGAAAAGTCGTTGGTTCGGAAAGAAAGAAGGGAAACTTCTGCGTCAGACGAGGCAACGAAGCAAAACCAACACATGATACGGCAGGCAAACCGATGCGTCAGTGTGCGTGCCCGCCAGTGGCGCGATCGCGATCGGGGTTATTTTGTTTTGGCCGTGGTCTGCATACGGAGAGAAAATGGGAATGCTTTGGTCGACAGACGATGGTGAGGGTGGGCAAGGAGATGGTGAGGTGGAGGGGGGGGCGTCTGGAAGCGGCCGGTTTTATGTAAACCAAGCTCCATAGCGCTCCGATGGAAGTGTGTGGCGCTGAGCAAACAGAATTGGGGCTGTGGGATCGTTGGAGATCGATGATCGCTCGTACCGGTGGAAGCCGGTCTGTGTATGTATACGAGCAGCCTAGCCAAGCCAAACCAAGTAAGGTAAAGCTTTCTCGAATGCCCCGCAACCTACGTGGACAATGTTCACACACTTGTTGTTGTTTGGGTTCTCTCCACAAGCATACCTTCATTTTCGAGCGCAACGGGCACCTTCTTCTCGCTAAATTCTACAAAACAAGATACGGTGGCGAGTCAGCACATTTGCTGTACTAGCGCAATGTGCTGCGGCTTTCAAAATTGAACCAAATGGGTTTGCTTCAGGTTAGCTGCTGGAGAGGTGATAATCAAGCAATTACACCATAAATAAAGAATTCCAGTTTCAAGTGACGAGAAGAATACATTAGAAAGTACTGTAAAACCATAAATTTTCCTCATGCATTTTCTCTCTCTCTCTATCTGTGTTTGTGTTTATCTTTCTTTCTCTCTCTGTCACACATTTACGTTCAACTGCTAAGCTACTGGTCACCCCCGATTCCAGCGGTTCCGTATTGTGCCGTTTTAAGACTAATTAACGATTGGTCTCAGTCTGCTTCTTTTCTTCAGTTTATGATGCGTGAAAGGTGAATGACGCGAGCACGCCAAGATTCGGCATCGAATGATGCAATTTTGCTGTGCTGGGCTCTCAAGAATAGGATCCGTTTTGGAGTTCCGGTTCGTTGAGTTAGAAATTATTACTTCCGAACAGTTGCTATTGATAATACAATAAATTATTTTAAGCGCGTTTTGAACAATATCACACGCATCAACAAGTTAATCATACAATGAGTCTGTATTTATGGGGCATCAGCATTTCCGATCCATACTATCAGCTCAACCAACATGAGCAAAACAAAATTGAAAAGAACGCCAGGCAAGCTTCCACGTGCAAACGAGTGGTTGCTTCTTCTTTTTTTCATTTACATTCTCCCAGCATCAGGAATGTCTAGAGATGCGAGTGGAAGAAAACACGAAAACCCAACCGTTGGGTCAAGCATTCTCATCCGGGGGGTCTTGTTCCCACATGTAGAGAAGTTGCAGACTTCTCGGAATTTCCTGTCTTCTCTACTCTTCTCTGTTCAACGGCGTCACGGGAATCATGTACGAACAAGTTTCTCCCGAGGATGGATATGTGATTCGAGAAGAGCTCTTGTAAATAGAGTGAAACCAACGAAAAATATCGTCTCATGAATACCGTCACATGGAAACCATACAATTGTATGCGAAGAATAAAAAACGTTGCATAGGTTTAGCGCAATATATTTAATTAAGAGCATTTTTGAATTTTTGTAGAAGGTTAAGGTAAAATGTACAAAAATGAAGAATTCACTCAAAGCAGTTAGCTGCTTGGTTGTCTATGTTTTATTGTTGATTTTTTTTAACGGAAGATGAGAAAAAGATATCTTTTTTCACTATGACAAGGCAAAAAGAAAATTGTGAAAAAAAAACATGAAATATTTGAATGAAATGAAACAATTATAGTTTTAAACCTAAATTTAGCTGCATTTGCAATGGTAATTAGCTTTTTTGTCTAGCATTTCACAACAGTATTCATTAAAGCCAGTTTAATACGTTCTAGTATGAATAGTCTCAAAACAAATACACAATTGTGCGCAAGTCGTTAGGGCATTATTTGAATGATTCGTTATACCTAATAGCAGCTAACGGCGAAACAGTATAAGCTGGCAGCACTTGTTTCAAATATTCACTAGCGCCATCTGTTGAGAAATAATTTGCACAAATATTGCACGTTTTTCGTTTCACTCTTTTTATTGTGAGCGCAAACTGTCAAAATGACCGAATGACCCAGCCTGATTCATGCTATAATATTCTTGTCACGAGCATATGTGTTTACAAGGAACGAAGGAGAACAGCCCCGAGACCGAAAAATAGGCAGTTATAAATTATACAAGCAATAAATCGACAACAGACACTATTATTATATACTTTGTTATATCTCTTGTATGTTGCATATATACTGTTAAACTTCTAATCAGTGTTGAAGAAGGACATAGGCTAGAACACCGGTTTGCCGACCACCGGAGATAGGAAAGCACAGATTTCATAACATATTAGTATTACAGTCTACCACGGAGCGCTGTCATTGTTTTATAACGTGTTATTCTTATAATATATAGTGCATTGAAGTAGGCCTAAGCCATTTGAAGTGTTAATATGAGTGGATTCATGCTTCGAAGTTATGGAAACCGGTATATATCTGTGAGTTGAAAAAATTGCAACAGCTCATAAATTTCATAAAAATGAAGCATAATATTCGAAACATAACTCTCACTTTCGGTTCTGTAAGATATTTTAACAAGTAGCATACCTTGATTAAGGATATAACTTGAAAAACCATAAACATTACCATCGTTAGTTTTAGTTGTTAAATTTATTTTTTCATCTATTGTTTTCCAGATATTGAGTCGAGTTTGGTCGGGAAATTCACAAACGATGAAAAATTCTGAAACAACATTGAGGAAAACTCTCGAGGCAAAATTTCCACAGGTAGGTTTCTTCAACAATGATGATAGTAATAATAAATGATAATACAACAATACTCTCTTGGCGTGTAAAACGGTCGATGATCGATTACCGTGCCAGATTATCTTATCTCATGCTAAGTACAATGACACTCAACAACGTTTTTTCTTTGATTGTCAGGCGAAGAGCATCGTAGTCAATGATATTTCTGGAGGTTGTGGTTCCATGTATGAAATATACGTTGAAACCAAAGAATTCAAAGGGCTTTCTACTGTTAAACAGCATAGGCTCATAACGGAAACTCTCAAATCGGAAATTAAAGATATGCATGGCCTCCGGATACACACATCAATTACAGAGTAGTTCATTGCACTCAGTACATATTTTGCTGATCCTGATGATCTTGTATCATGCTCAAAATGAAGATAGTTTTTAAGTATATAACAAATAGGACATTAACTGCGTAGAACACCAAATAAATTTCTTGAAATCTTACCTTTGCCGCAAAGTTTACTACGATTGGGAATAATCACTGTTTTCACTTGAATCGTATTGGTAAATGGAAACTGAAAAATAATCCAAACGAATAAAGATTTACAAACACAGCAATCTCAAACGATAGGTGGGATGTGAAGTGTTATTGGATCGCAGAACAAAATGACGAATGTTGTTTCGCACTGTGTTGAAGGAATAATGAAACTCAATATTGCGCTGTGATTGCTGACCGCACCAGCTTAGTTACCACTTATCTAAACGAAGCCACTCACACCGATTATCAGCATATGAATTGTAGCTTTTGGTTCATTATGCGCAAAAGGAACGATATGTAAGTAAACAATTTTTACTACTTGCGCCGTGTTTCTCAATCCACGCACACATACATGTATGCAACACAGTCGCACTTTCAGGACTCAGCTGTCAATGACGTTTATTTTCTTCAGTATAAGCTTGGCATTATATTTCCGTAGATATATGTTTATGATGTTGTATTAATTGCTCCATATATTCCGACGTTTAAATTACTAAACCGATATTTGAGCGTTTGAATATTCAGCGAAAATATTTGGATAACAATTTTTAAACTTTAGATGCTGAACAATAATCACAGTTGTATTTACACGTAAGTAACATAAATTGTAATATTATTTTCTTTTTTTCTCTTTTTCTGCTATTTCAATGGTATTTACTGAAATTATAAATTCTATCTGATTATGGTAATTTTAAGTGTATTAATTCTCATAAACTATGATCGAAAAATGTTTGTCAAGCTTTTTTAAATGAAACCGTTTAGGTGTTATTTGAACCACAATCTATTTTTGAACAAAATCTGAAAGTCCTTTAGTTCATCACACACACAGGATGATACTGGCAACATGCGGCAAGAAGTGTACAACAAAGATTGCTCTACAATTGTTAAACTGTATCTGTCAATTATTTGTGGCTACAAATGCCCTTATATTTTGGTTGAACGTAGAACAGTGAATATTGGAATACTAATTTAGGTTTAGATTACATGCCTTGAAACTATTTTAAAATTTTACACGTTGAATTGACCATTCGATTTGAGCTTAGTTCATTATTGCCTCGGCAGGCATAGTGTCTCGCGTTAACGCAACATGAAGTGAAATCAAAATTATTATAATAAAGTTATCAGGTACCGAAGTAGTCTGGGTTTATTTTGTTAGTCTGTTGGAGGGTAATGAGAAATTCTTAATCTCTGCCAAGCAGGTTATGCGCAATAAAAACGTAAAAACTAATTCTTCACATCAATTTTCAGAACAACTGCAGCACAAGTGCTTGGCGATAAATTGTATTGAGCCAGTGTTGAAGACTAGAAACGTTAGAACCCGAACAAAGAGAGCCTTCGAGTTGGCACTAGATCTTGCAATTATAGTAGACGAAGTTGTACAGGGTAATTAATCCAGTCAGCCCTCCATCGACATTCAGTGGTTGAGAAGGAAATAACATAGGAAAGGAAATATCATCGTAATTATCGGCCATTCCCCATTATGCCAATGTTCGGTAAGTCACAGAAAAGTTCTCAACAATTGGTAAAGAAGCTGCAGGAGGTGGTCAGCCTGTTGGAATGTGCTGACAAGAAGGCCGTAAAGGCGGCGGAAAAGGAAGTTACCAAACACTTGATACTCGTCAAGAACAAGTTGTACGGTACGTCCGATATTGAGCCGCCGACCAACATCGTTGTGTCTCAGCTGATCCACGAATTATATAGCACAAATCTGCTACTACTTTTGATACGGAACCTGAACCGCATTGGATTCGAGAGCAAGAAGGACGTGACAAAAATCTTTAACAATGTGCTCCCAAGGCAGATCGGTATCCGTTTGCCTACGGTGGAATATATCTGCGCGAATCCGGAAATTTTGGTCACATTAATGATCGGCTATGAGCAACATGAAATAGCTCTTAACTGCGGCTTTATGCTGCGCGAGTGCGCTCGGTACGAGGCGCTCGCCAAAATTATGCTCAACTGAGACGAATTTTTCAACTTTTTTCGTTACGTCGAAGTGTCAACGTTCGACATCGCTTCGGATGCTTTTTCAACCTTCAGGGAGTTGCTTACCCGTCACAAGATATTGTGTGCCGTGTTTCTCGAACAGAACTACGAAAAGATATTCATCCACTGCCAGGACCTGCTCAGCTCGAAAAATTATGTTACGAGACGGCAAAGTCTTAAGCTACTTGGCGAAATTCTATTCGATTCGCACAACTCGACGGTGCTGACGAATTACATCTCCAACCCGGAACACTTGAAACAGATAATGAACATATTGAAGGACAAATCAGCCAACATACAGTACGAGGCATTCCACGTATTTAAGTTGTTCATCGCTAACCCTGACAAGCCCAATCCGATACTCCACATACTGCTGCGTAACCAGGAGAAGCTGGTACATTTTTTGACGCGTTTTCTCGCCGATCGTCCAGATGCCGAGCAGTTCAATGACGAGAAGGCTTACTTGATCGACCAGATTAAGCAGTTGAGTTGGACTCCTAAACAATAGTGATATAATGCTATCGTTTCTTATATCATCATGTATTCAGTACGTAGAAGGCGTTGTTACAGTTGTCCTTTCGTATCAGTATCAGCGCAAGCTCTTAAGCCTTAAGTGTTATGGCATCTCGGATACCTAACCGTTTTTCTGTATATGACCACGATCACGTAAAGGACCGCGAAATCGATCCCTTGTTAAATATCACGTATGCATGTTTGCATGCTAAATCTTTTTTTGAAATGAATTTACGCATGAATATCAAATGATTTATGTTATACAAATGCATATAAGCTAGTAAGAGCTTCGTAGGATTCCGTCGAATTGTAATTTTTCTAGCTTTCGGGTGGATCATAAATGTTTCATTCAGTTGTTGTTTTTTTCGTAATCACCAAAACATGCATTGTGATTAATAAAAAATTCCCGTACGATCGCTATCCCCATCAAACTACGCTGCAATCTTACATGTGATAGCTTTCTGTCCAATGTCGATTCTATTTTCCTGTACTATTCTAGAGACGTGAGCTGATAGATTAAGAAAGATTTACCAGCCTTAGACATGGTCCAACTCCTAGACTTGCTCATTCATCATATGCACAGTTTTTTGTTATCATCCTAAACGAAGTATCTATCTTATCTTTGCTATCTGCGGTCCATTCCAAGACGACGTTTCTCCATGGTCCTCCACTGCCATTTGCCCCATTTTCGTGTGCTCCTTGGAGAGTGATGCTTGGACAATCTCACGTTGTCTATGGTAAATTAGATCCTGCTTCATTCCTGCATCCGATTCCTGACGACGCCGAGCCGTTGCAAATTGAACAGGACGAGTGTAGCATTTTAGTATCGCAGCGAAAAACTACAGACCGAACGTATAATCCTTCTGCATATCCGTTGTACCAATGAGAAGGACACACAGATGGATTAACTTACAACTATTTCCCTCACTGAAATTTTGTAGGCATTATTCCACAAGTTACCTGTGCAAACAGCAGATCCTCTAGCTGGTGCTCTGTACCCTGTCACCCAATTTGTATATGATGTCAAGATTCGGATTCTTCGATTCACTTAACAGAGGCGCAGGACTATTAGTAAATAAAGTTAGGATTATCTTACCAATTTGCATACCCAATGCATATATGTAACTTGAATGGTTTAATAATATACTTTTCTTGCCGATTGCACGAAATTTGTAATTGGCGTAGACGAAATCTTGGTAGGTAGGTGATTGCATTCATTCGGGCGTATGTGAGAACATGCGCATGCATACGACCACAAATTCATTTTTCGTGGTCATTACAATGATTCATTTCACAGTTCTCTCCGCACACTGTATTCACCCTGGGTGTTGCATTCAGTTTGCATGCAAGCGGCATGATCGTCGAAGTAATTCGTTCCTTCCGTACGCCAGAGGGGAGCCGTAAACCAATGAAACTCTTGTCATCAGCCTACACCAGGATCTGGATTGACTAAATAGCAGACGGTAAAACTATATATTTATAAACTGAAACTGTTCTGGATTTGTGTTTATTGGTTTTATCCTTCATCCGTTGTTCATATTGCGTTGATTTGAGGACCAGTTTTGTTTTCTGATAGCATAGGTCACCTACAGTTAGTAGATTATGCGAAAATAAAAGTGGCTAAACGCACCCACGGTTAGCCTGTGTTCGTCTGTTGATCGTTCGCATATTTAATTACAATATACTCCGAGTCTAGCCCGGAAGAGTAGGTTTGCTTATGCGCTGGTTGCATACCTTCTTAGTAGAAAGGCAAGGTCTTTTTTTCCAAATGTAGTATTTTTTAAACAAATTTACAGATCATGATATTCTATTACTGTACAATATAGGAAATATACTGCAAGTCTTAATTGGCTATGCGTACCGCCGTCCCTGTTACCCCGTTCATTCTATCTAACATTCAGATGATAGAATAAGATGCACAACCGTTCAAACGGCTTACATGCCATTGGCTCACTGTCTGAACAGTCGCCGCATTCTGTCGCTCCTATTATTGCTGATTTTTCCTCAATAATATACCCGCTAAAGGCGCTCAATGATCTATTTCATCCTAGAGTAATAGAACAGTGTCAATGACCAACGACAGTGCAAATTGCTGAGCTTTATCTTGCTTTGGAATTTCTTTACATCTCCTCCTTTAAGACACTTCCAGATTCTGGTGATTTGTTACGGTGCTGCTATTGAGTGTTGGCTTATTCATTATTCTCTATCTAACACTCTCGCATTTTACATATAGTATTTTGTAGATCGCACACAGTCCTTTTACTCGTACTGGCTACTTGCTTGTTCTCCGCTCCGCTTTTCGAACGAAAATCTCAATTTTTTCTCATAATATACACCTGAAAACATATGTTTGTGATTAAATCTCACGTAACATTTTTTCTCCCATTGGGTTCACACTTTTGCAGCAGGAAGTATCGTGAGGGATTTGATGCTATTCCTAACGTATTAAAATTATGCATCAAAAGCCGTACATTCAGGAAGAATGCAGCATAAAGAAAAAAATTCTCAATAACGCGATGGCTAGAGGTGTGTTTTAAAGTTCTATACAAACTAGCTGTACATGTACGTTAAGATATATCACTATTTTAACATGCACTCGCGCTAAAACCAGAATGTTGGAAACGAAAGCTAGCCAATCCACAGCGTCTGTGTACCAAAAACTAATTGGTACGATATGCACGGATCAGCAACACACATCTTTATAGCATATTAATACCGGTAGGACCGCCGGGCCCGGGTACAGTAATGCCATCTAATTTGATTGTGCTGCCTGATGGTTTGCCGGGAGGAAGATTCAACGCCGATTCTTGTTGCTCGCGAAGCTGACGCCGCCTCTTCTTGCTCCAAAGCTCGTGACAGTCCTGCCATGTCGGTAGCTGCGGCGGAGGTAATCTGAAAGAGAAACAGCTCGTATTAGCTCATACACGAGCGCATTTTGCATTTTGCGAACTGGATGCTCACTGGTCAGGTATAACGTTTCTCAGCCAGTTGGATTTGAGCGCATCTTCCGCGGTAATGCGTCGGTCTGGATCCAGCACCAACATGCTATCAAGCAGATCGAGCGATGGGGTAGGCATGAAAACGAAATCCTCTCGAAGCTTTCGACGGTACTGCTTCTTAGATTTGAGCGTATGGAACAGAGGGAGCTTGATGACGTTCGGCCAGACTGCCGGCGTTGGGGTGCCACAGAGACGCGAAATCATTTCTAGCTGGGCTGGTTCTTGGTTCGCTTGGAACAGTGGTTTCTTGAGAAACAGCTCGCCGAGGATGCATCCGCAGCTCCACACGTCAATTGCAGGACCGTAGCGTTCTTCGCCCAGGAGCAGCTCCGGGGGTCGGTACCATAGGGTGATCACTTTGTTCGTGTACGGTCGCTCACGATTATCCGCGTTGTACAATCGCGCCAGTCCAAAATCGGCAAGTTTCACCTCACCTCTGCAAGAGGAAGCAATGTGAGGATCGTTTCGTTTCTTCTTATGTCAGCACTGCACTGGAGCAGCGATGCGAGACACAATGGGACACTTACTTGTTATTCATAAGAATGTTGGAACATTTGATGTCACGATGCAGGAAGTTTTTCTTGTGGCAGTAGTTTAACCCGTCCAGCAGCTGGCGCATTATGCTAGCGTTATTCTGTTCGTTGAAATCAACCATCCCCGACTCGAGCAATCCCATCAGATCGTGATCCATGTATTCGAACACCAGATAAAAGGAGCCTTTATCTTTGCGAAATTCAAGAGCATCCTGCTTATCAGTAACAATTTCCCGCAAGTTGACAATGTTCTTGTGATTAAGTTGGCGAAGAATTTTTATTTCCCGCACCGCTGTTATCGGAAAGCCTTCCTTCTCATGCTCAAGGCGCACTTTTTTCAATGCCACCAGTTCGTTGGTCTGCTGGTCCTTGGCTTTGTATACCTGCGAACGCACCATCCACCAAAACAAGGAGAACAAATTAAACATCGAACTTGCTTGAGTGCTTCGCAATTGGGCTTACCTGGCCGTATGTTCCTTCGCCGATCTGTTCCAATACATCGAACACTTCGACGCATCGTTCACCCCAGTCCTTTCCTCCGGAAGCCGACATGGGCGCTGTCATGTTACGCGAATGGCGCCGGTTTAAAATCCTCGGGCGCGGCTGGGTTACCTTACTCTGTCCGCTGCTGGATTGTTGCGCAGATACCGTGGACACCGTTCCGGCGACCGCAGTTTTGTACCTGTTGTTTAAGCTAACGTTATTGTTGTTCATTGTGCCAGACTGCCCGGACGATGATGCCAGTTTTTGCGAGGAATCACGCTGGCTGGACAGTACAGGTGAGCCAATATCTTCATCGCCACTGAGATCTTCCGATCCGGGTACCATTGGCGGCATGGGTAAATTGAGTAAACCTTTCTTCATACCGCTTCCGGCCACCGACATGGCAGAGGCAGCAGTGGATGCGCCCGACGGAACCGCTGCCGGTGTAGACACGTTAGGTGTGGTTGGTTTGTGGCTTTCGGAGCGCTGTTTGTTGATACCGGCGGCGTTAGTGGCCACCGGAAGCGGAACGGCACCGGTCGTCGTTAGCGTGGGAATGGGCATTACTTTCATAGAACTCACAGCAGCGACGGGACTGATTGGTCCGGTTGGGCTGGGCGTTTGCGCGCCTTCTAGCTCGGCCACGTTAACACCCGGTGGCATTGGAAGATTTGTAAGACTTTTTGGCTTAGACAGAGCCGTTCCGCTGTTTACGTTATTGTTACTTTCCGCTGTATTTGCGGTCGACTGCATTGATTCAGTATTCGCTGCCACATGCAGCAGATCGGTACCAGAAGACGCTGAAGGGCACAGTGGATGATGCTGATGATGATGGGGTCCACTGTTCGTTATCACAGGTATTTGTGAATCTGAAACCAAACTGTTGCTGCCACCGTTGCTGTTGGCATTGACGTCGCAACAGTTTCGGCTCTGTCCGTCGGCAACGGAAGTCGTAGGCATTGCTGCAGTCCGTCCGTCAATTTGGTCCGAATGGGTGGAACATTCCGTTGAATCCGGCATTGGAATATCAGTTAAATTTGACATAGAATGTGACGGTTTGTCCTTGTAACCGTTTGCACCGGTACTATCCAACGTTACGGCCGATCCCGGCGCACCATCTGGTGCACCAGTTTCGTTTACCTCACCATCCAACGACGCAGAGCCACTGTTGTTAGTTGTTGCAGTTCCTTCCGGACCAGATGCATCGTTCTTTTTCTTGTTTTCAAGAATCTCTAGCAGCGTTTTATTGCGCTTGTGTTTGTCCTTAATGAGTTCCGCAAAGAAGCTAGTGTCGGTGATTTTCTTTTGCAGATCAAACTTTTTAGCTGAAGGCATTTGTGGTGACCTGGATCTGCTTCTAGAGTAGCGTTTGTTAGTAGCAGATGGTGGAGGCGATCGCCGGGGGCTTCGTGAGCGATGCTTCGAACGGGTTGAAGCATAGCTAGTACCACTAACGGTTCCTCCCCCACCGCGCTCCGGAGAAGGGCTATAATATCCTGCCTTCCGTAACGATCTCGTTCTGCTCGTTTGTGGTGGTGAAGGCGTCCGACGAACTCTTCGGCTGCTGCTTGGGCTTGGAGTTCTGCTACAAAATCAAACAAACAAACAAACCAAAACAAAAAAGATGAAAAATGTACACAAACAGCAAATTTATCAGTTACATTTTTCCTTTGAACCCGGACTATCATATTGAACAGTATAGTCCAATTCGTACCTAATGTTGTAGCGCTGCTTGTGGGGTTCGCCTACTCGTCGGTCGTCCCACTCTCGTTCGCGTTTGCTGTAACCACCACGGTTGTCTGTTTTCCGATAGTAGTCTTTCTCCGGTGGTGATCGATCCCTACGACGCTTCGTGGGTGGTGGAGTATGTGGTTTATGCCGACCATCTGTGACGATTGAATAGCGAGTTGTGTGATTAGTATTCATTTTCCAATTTTTGCCGGCATAAGCATGACTGCAATCTTTGCAGAATTCCACCTAAAACAAACAAAGAAAAAAAAGCTTACTTGGAGAAGGCGTTCGTCTAGCGCTATATCTTCGATCATTGGACTGGCTGCGGCGTCTGCTGTTTTCTCGATGACTGCTGCTTCGTCGGTGCCGTAGCGCTGGTGGTGGCGGACTATCCAGATCAATTGGACTAATGTGGTGCTGTTGCTGTGCCAGCGAACGATCATGGTAAGACGATAAATTTTTCTTATGATAACTAGTGACCGGTGGAGTGTGAGGTGAGGACGTGATGTATAATTTGCGACTGTTGCCGCTTACACCGGGCGCATTAGATGATCGATCTCGATCTCGATCCCGATCCCTTTCACGTTCACGATCCCGGTCGTTAGGACTGCGGCTTCTTGTAGTAATATCATGACTATCGTATGGACTGTTCAGCGAGTGTCGCGTAGAATGATGATGATGAAGATCTAACAACGGAGGAGTTCCTATAGAAATCAGCAAGATGGGAAACCAAATGCATTAAAAGGCATTCTCATGATACGGTTACTATTCTTACGAATGCTGCTACCATACCTGGTGAGACTGGAGTAAGGCTAGTGTCGTTGTGAACTGGAGTGTATGATTTGTTACCATCGCCGCCTGGTACACCATAAACGGGCGACTGTTTCAGTGGTGGAGTCATAGATTCCAATAGCGATCCTTCGCTTTCCGAGATCGTCTCAATGCTCGATATCGATCTAGTGCGTTGCTTCTTCTTTCGTTTCTTGGATTTTTTGTTTTTCTTGTGTTTTTTCTCTTTTTTGCTTTTCTTTAACCGCTTCCGGCTCGATAGCGAAAGTTCTTCATTATCATCGTCCAGCTCTTCGTCGTCATCTTCCTCTTCCTCGTCATTTTCTTCATTGTCGTCCTCATCATCCAGTTCTTCTGTGCCGGCACCTCCATTCCCCGCCAATCCTCCTCCGTCATCGTCGTCATCTTCGTGACGTAATGAGTCTTGTTCATCGTCCACACCTTTAAGACCGCTGTGCTTAGAGCGACGCTTCTGTCTGTGGTATTTTATCGATGAAGTATCGGATGAAATCGAGTTCATCCGTTTCGATCGACTGGATGAGCTGCTGATTGAAGATGCCGCGATGCCACCGCTCGTATCCACCATAGTTCCTCCTCTTCTGCTTGAGTCCCCCACATCTGGTAGAGATGGCGTGTTGCTGCGCGCGTCCATCTCTGAAACCTTCTGAGATTGTGGCGTCCGACTCCAGCGCTTGGAGCTAGATCGATGCGAATTTAAATTTTTCTCAGGATCGTCGACCAGAGGCTTTCGGTGTCGGTGATGGCGGTGGCGATGATGCAATTTACTTTCACTTTTTGATGTTCTTCCATCATCGTTATCGGACTCATCTCCACTGAAAAACGAACCCTCCGCTCCATTATTTACGGCAGCTCCGCTACCTTCAGCAGCGTCTGAGATGTCCGTTTCAATTTCGCCCGCTTCTGGAGCGGAAAAGTCGTCCGAGCTGACGTCTGAATACTCGACGCCGGATTTCGTACCGGACGATGCCGTTCTATTCGCGAGACTTCCTCGCATGTCTCCACTACTGTCGTCGTACGCATCGCCACTTTTGTGTGATCGCGGACGGCGTTTCGTCTCCTCGCTGAACGAAGCAGAAGATAGATCATCCACATCGGAGGTCGTGTTGCGCCGTTTTCTCTTAGATTTCTTGTTGCTTTTGCGAGAACGTTTCTTCAGGTGTTTCATTCGTCCACTGCTACTGCTGGCCCCAGCCGCACTGATAGCATGCTCCCGTTCCCGTTCTCGTTCCATCGGTCTGCTGCAATCGATGGTGATCCGGTTGAAAAGACTTGGCACTCCCAGGAGGCCGCGTATACCCCCGATATTACTACAGGACTGTTGACAAATCAACGGATTTAGGGATTGCTTCAACGCTCAATACTACTGTTTGCCACAGCTCAAACTGAGTTAAACTGAGAGCCAGCAGTCGGATACCGCAGGAGGGGCAGAATATAAGTCCAAAGTAAAGCTACTCAAGTCCAGGATTTTCCTACAATGAAAAGAAAAAAGGCTATTTTAACCAGAGGTCCATTGGAAACGTAGTAATAAACAACACACATATGCAAAATAATTCACCGGCACAGGATGTTTTCCGGCAGTTCCAGGTATTATCCTTCCATTTGTGCCCATGACGTGTAAGTTTTTCTCACCTCATGCATCAATCCAGGTAAGGACGTTTGTCATACGAGACATACGAAATGCGGAGAAGCGAGACTTAACCACGCGGAACATGCAACGCAGTTGTGGAACCTAAGATTTCTACGAATATTCGTACTATGCAAGCCTGTTCGACGGATCACACCTTACAGGTTAATTCTTGCATCGCCGCACTGCATAGAGTTCGGTCTTCGTTATAGTTGTTTTTGCGGCGCTAATGCTAGTGGCGGTTTTTTGGCTAGACGGCTGATACGGTGGACAAATGCATGTATATCGACACCCACCGTTACATTCAGCCAACCGGGCGCAGGTTGATTGTCCCAACTCAAACGACACGGTACATTCGGTACATTACCGCGGCCATTTACGCCAACTCGATAGACTATAATACACGCCGCCTCATATCAAAGTAACAAACGCTTTCGTTGGCACAGGATAATTTGAGCATACACCAAGTGTCGACAACACTGCGGCTGGAAGCTTCTCTGCTCCCGAATCAACAAGCCCGATGCGTCGAACCACTGGGGAGCCGTGTACATTCGACGGGTTGCTGTTTCTACTACGTAACTTTCGTCGCACTACGATCACTTTGTCCGATTCTAATAACTCACTCGCGGCACATATTTAATGTAAACCCACCTAATAGAAACGACGGTGAAAATCGAAATTCGAGATTCTTTTTTCCTGCAGCGGGACAGACGGTGGCGGAGTCTCAATTTTTACTATGCGACTGTGTGTTTGTGTGTGTGTGTGCCCGTGATAATACGTCCCAATGAAAAATGTTCCTTCAAGAGTACTTGTGGTACAGTTTTTAGCTAATATTCATTAAGCTGGAGTCGCTTTTTCGCTATCAGCCCAATTGGCATACAGTGTACCAACGTTTAAGGATAACGATGGACAAAAAATCAAGTGTGAGATGAAAAGCTCGAAAACTTTTCATCAGTCCAAAAACTCAAGAGCAACGGAGAAAACGAGGGCATTCCGTCCGTGATCAATTTCGATATACGTCAGGTTGGGCAACCAAGAGTCATTTGACAATGAGTCACTTTTTTACTGTTGTAGGTCTATCGAAAAGGTAAGAACAATCTTTAGTATGAGAGTAGTAGTATCAAAAACGTACCTATTTTGAGGTTTATTTATTAATGTTTGATAATATTATGACTTTGATTCGAACAATAATTTTTTAGTATGGGTAAAAAATCATTTGAATGCTAGTTTGGTGTAAAAACGTTTTACAACTTTCTTCGTAACCTTTCGTTGTCTGGAACGTTACTTTTCTGTAAATCTGGACTGAGCATATTGTGTTAATCGCGATAAAATTTAATTTTTTGTAAATTATATTGTAAAAACCTATTCATTAAATGTCATGTTCATTATCACTCACGGTCCAACCTTGTTTACTTTGTGGTTAACAATCCTTCGGCCTCCAACGCTGCTTCCTTTAGATGATTTAGGAAAAAATTAAATCTTTTAGTATTTAAAAAATGGACGAGTTCATTATCCTTTTAAAACAGAAAATATGTGCCATATGGCACGCATCCTTGGCAATGTCCAATAAATTGAATATTCCAATAGTCTAGTTGCCATGTTGGATGTAGCATTATGACAAGCGGAGTATAGATCTATACATAAACATAAACACACACTCGCGCATACACTATGTTGACCGCTAGAGCAACAACCGCCCTACGAACCTTACGCTATTGAAGTCATTCGTTTTTTAAATGTTTTAAGGATATTGACTATCAAAATTATTTACTAATGAACGTTCTTAATGATATCCACAAATAAAATGGCATCAGCAAATGATATAATGGAACCAAATTTCAAAAATGTTTTTTGTACAGCAAGTAGTAGTAGATTCGGAAATGCAGACAAATGATAATAGAATAAAATGCCGGTAATGGTGTATTGTTACCGTTTATTGCGATTTTAATTATTTTCACGTGATTAAGAGGAGCTTTAACATACTAAGATTTCTACATTGGTTTTGTTGTGTGCGTTTTTAAATAACTGGAGATTATAATGTTCAAGATATTTTCAGTTGGCTTACTTTTGAAGTAATAAACTCGAAGGACTATTTGATTAGGTTTGTGTTTTCTATACTAAAAGCATGTTTTCGAACCCATCCAATATTTTCATAAATAATACCGAGACGTTTATCGATGTACATTTGTCTTTTTGGTCACTAATGTGAGAATCATGGAAAATTCAAAATATCATACACATTGTCCGATACACAAATGAAGAGGCTTGACTAATATCACGTACGTCGCTCAACTTATAGCATAAGGGATAACACTAACGTAATATAACATTTAAGCATCTTATCTCTCATGAGTGATGCTTATTTCGGGAGCGATATTAGTAAAATGAAACTTTGCTAGGAAATCAATCCTAGTGTTTGTTTCTCGCTGACACTATCTTCTTGACAACAGTTCTCATTAAATTTAAATAGTGATTGCGTGTCTTTTCTCATAATTTACCGGCTTTTCATAACCAGCGTTAATGTTTGATCGTCCCAAATTAATTTAATTCTTCGCATCTGTGCTCCGTTAAGATTAGTTAATTTTTTGAGCCGGACGGAACTAACAAATAGTTGTTTGTGCCCTTTTGACGGCCTACGCTTAAGTTTGAACGAATTTTATTCAGATGTTCCATTTCGCGCAAACATTAGTAAGTAAAGCTCCGTTGGTTTTTATTGTTATTTGTTGCGTTCGTTTGCGTATCAACTATTATTACCTTAATTATCTTGGATTTTTGTTTTGTTTTGTTGAATGGAATATACTATGAATGGAAATTTTCTGCTGCATTAAATTATACAAATATATTTGCGTTGTAGAGTTATACAAAACAATTGTAAAATCTGTCTAAATCTAGAAGACTACTTGAAATCAGATCTACGGTTCACTTCCGTTAAACGATATTTTATCTAATATCAAACAGTTCACATTTCGTGGAGATTTCTTGCCATTTGATTAAGTTAATTAACACAGATGAGTGATTAAAATTTGCGCTCATTTGCTATCACCACAGTTAAGTTGGGGTAATGTTGAGGGTAGAAACAGTATTACTGGTTTGCAAAATTCATTCGCTTTGACGAGCGCGGAAAGCATATGCTACCAGAATAAGAGGTATATAAATACATTTCGGCAAAAATCCGTTACTAGGCTTTAGCATGTAACATCGTGATTGGTATCGTAAAGGTGAAACACAAAGATACACCTTACTTGTTTGTCTTTCATCTACCGATGGAGAAAGATAGGATGAGCAGGACTCTGGGAATCCATACCAACAGCTGTCCCTTTTGATGGTGTGCATGTGAAGCACATTCACGAATCATTGGATGGAAAAACGTTTCTTCATCTAATACAGATGCGATATTGCAACTGGTTGTAAACAAATGAATGTTTCTTTATGAACACAGGCAACATACGTTAAGGTTTACTCACGCTGTAAAACCATCTAAACCCAATATTCGGCGTTTGTTTGATTAGTGCGAATGCATATCATCTGGTTCGTTTTAGCCTAGCCAATCCGCTAGAAACGACAATCATCAGCTACCCTGTAATTAAATATCCAACGTATGTTTATATAAGTAAATCATAGGATATAAATTTGCAGATGGTACTTATAAAAGTGGTTAATCTATACGGGCATCAAATATAAAAAAGTATATGTATTTATTATATGACTTACATCTGGAGTTATATCCGCGTGAATCCAGGTGTATAGTGGTTTTCGAATTAAATTCACTAGTTGGTAGTGTAACGAGTTCAGTCCATCACTATCGAACCGTTTTGCTCCATTTACTAGTTTTTCATATCTAAACGTGCAAAGGAGATGTTGGTATTGAATTTTTTTTTAAATTTAACATATCTAACTTACCGCTTAGGATTGGCCTTTTCTTTTTTGTGATTTAACATCGTGTAACGAGCTATGTTGATAGGATAGCGTGCTATATGAAATCCCTCGTGTTTCAACCTAAAAAGATGCAGGAAAGAGAAAATAAATCAGTATTAAGTGTATAACCATTGAAATGAATGGAAACATGCATGCAAATGAATGGATTTTTAGCATACCTGTTCGACATGTCATCATCCTCTCCTCCCCAACCCCAGAAAGAGTTGGAAAAACCGTTCACCATTCTAAACTGTTTCTCGGTCATAGCGGAAACACCACCAAAAATTGTGCTATACGGCAGCTTAAACCCAAAAGTATCGACAGCAACAGACATGTGGCGAGGTTGGTCCGGACAGGTGTAGAGATTACGATCGTCCATTGGCAATAGGTCGATGTCGTGAAATACCATGCATTCCCAGTTCTTCTGTTTCATCGCCTCGACGAAACCGATGTTCATCAATGCGGCCCGATTGAACGAGGATCCAGCAGTCTGTTCCACTATGTAAATACCATATTCGAGCTGCTGCTTCATCAACAACGAATGTATGTTCTTCAGGAAAATTGGCAGGTGCTGTTCCCGTGCGCGGTATGGTACGATGATGGCGACTCGATTCCGTGCGGTACAGTCTGGTGGCACGTACTGGCCTCCTGGTTGGAGCTTATGGGCAAATCGTTTCTCCACCGTGGTGAGCGGCTCAAACGCTATGTCCACATCTATTGGTCCATCTAAAGCGAGAAATGAACGTTACGTCGTACTGCAAAATTCGTTTTGCTAGAATGATAGAAAAGTACAGCAACTTGCCTAGGTTTGGAGGAATCGGAGGACAGCTATTTATCGTGAACTTGTCCAGCAAACTATCTAGTCCACTTGTCGCCGAAAATTGATTAGCAGTGTTTTGCGAATCATCATCCCGACCGCTATTAGCATCACCTATCCGGGGTGAGGCATTTATCCGAACATCCAATTTAAGGGACGATATTGCTGGTAAGTTGCCGATATTGTTAACTGATTCGATTGACGATTTATTGTTGCCTATATTTTCAATATAAGGTGACCCACCGTTGACCCCGCTATCCTTGACTACGCTATCATTAAAATTACTGTTTGAATCATGCTTAGAAGGTATAACACGAGAGGAGTTACTGTTTATCTTATTACTGTTTGTGTCGATTTCAGACGACGTAGCGGTGCGCTTGGTTGGTTCAGTATCAACCTTTTGTATCACATTTTGATTTTTCAAATTATTGAGCCGTAAGTTTACAGCTTGCGAACCCCCTAGCGATTGATTTTGTTGTGCATTATCGACAGTGGTGTCGTTTACTTGTTGGTTATTGGCGTACTGCGGAATTGTGCTCACTTTTTCATCGTTATCTAGCATTGAGTGTTCGATAGGAGCGGAACTTTTCTCCACACTTGCATGCGTTCGCTTCGGCCATTGCGTTGCACTAATTGGAAGATTAATCTTTAGCATTACGATCAGAACACATGTTTTCAACATGAAATTACGTACCTTGATTTTAGGCCTGCATATCCGTTGGAGCTGTCTAGTTTAGAATTGAACAGGTGGTGCACCAGGATAAATAGAAAACAAGCTCCCAAAGCTGCCTTGGCAAGCGTGCGGTTACAGAACGCCATGGGTCCATTTATGGAAGAATGTCGGTTGTAGCGGCCTCCCACATGAATCACGTGTCTGTGGATACATAAAATGATAATGCATTTTTGAATAAATCGTGAAAATTATATGTTGGTGCATCAAATATATGCTTTCCAAATAATCTTATGAAAAGCAATTGTTGAATAATCTCGAAATAATACTTCCTTTGTCAATTTTTGTAACATGTAAAGGAAATAATAAAACTTGCAGAAACAAAATTTTTTATAAAAATCCAATGGATTTTTCATAATATAAGTGAATATAATTTGCCGATCGACTAAAGTTTTGCACCGAACGTGAAGTCTTTAATGTTGTACATTTCAATCAACTCCACGAATATTATGCGCGCTACTTCAATGTTTGAAGGCTGATTTCTTATTCCACACACGTAGTTAGAAAGTGAATGAAGAAATTCTTTTGGGACAATCGCTGCTATTGCAACGTGAAGCTATCATATCTTCACATCACAAAAAGTGGGATGTATTGCAATAAAGCAAATGTGAATGTAAAATAGTATCTTTAAATGTGCTGCAAAAACTAACGTTACATGTTTCAAATGTCTTATCCATCGATAGATCATCCCATCGATCGGAACATGAATGATATGTTTTTCCCCAATCTACACTTAAAAGCATTTGTTTTAATTTTGCTAGCAGCAGGCTATTAGTATACAGTTTTTGAAATAGTGAGTCTCCGTCGCTAACCGTGGTATGATATGGAAATTGTCATTTTTTAAATTATCTCTACTGCATTTGATTGTTCTATGCACGAATCATTAGATAAACATGCAGATGTCTTTTAAATTGGAAGATTTAGGAATGATAAACCCAATTTTGTTTTCTTATACGACACTCTCAGTGACGTACAAGAACAATGTCCCAAAATACCATCAGCATTAAAATACGTTCTTACTTTAGCAACACATTTCATTTGGTTAGATTTAGTTGGGATGAGATGCTGAAACAACTTCGTTTTATAAACATTCAAACTAATCGAGTGTGAGTTACGGTGAATATCTCTTAATTTTTTTTACGAATTGTATATGCTACTTACTCGTAAATTTGTGAGCGCTAACAACACTTTTCCTGTTTTCTGAGCATTGAGGAGGACTATATCTGGAAGAGATCTTCGGAGTTGAGATTACAAATAATTCATCCCACAGCCAGCTAGTAATATAGCGCTGTGGTTCAAGGACCGGCTGTAGCAGACCACATGCTATGATTTTATGTAATTTGGCCTGATTCGTCAAAGGCTTGTTTTGCTTGGTACTTCACTGTTTCTTTTTTTCTTATCTTTTCACTAGGGGTTATGCCACGATATAATAAGAGATTCAATATATTTATACCACTTCCGCCACGCTACGTGAACCCGGCGTACACCGAAGATCTTACTCCAACATTGAAAATGAGTACTTCTGACCGCTTTCACTTAAAATTATAAACTTAAACTTTTATTACATGCTGCCGCAATGAGATTCGTCCATGTTATGACGGTCATATGGTAAACAGTACCATTCGGCCCCGTATAGTGTAGTTGCTCGAATACTTCAGTCAGTATGAGGATTTTTCGTTGAAATATAACAAGCCTTTGGAGATTTGTTAATACAATCGTTGAAGATTTTCTTTAAAATACTGAAATGAATCATGCAGTGAAATAAATATTGATTATATTTCATTATGTTCTCTGATATTTTCTTTGCAAATCATCAAAAAAGCAAACCTTAAACATTAACCGTTAGAAATTGAATTTTAATTTTTTTAAATACATTACTTGAACAAGGTATCTCTCATCTTTGTGTTGTTGTATTTAAAATATGACTTTGAAACGATTGTGTTGCGTTCGTGCTGAGTAAAGTTTGAATCAATTCTTACTTAAGCATATTGCTAGCCGTATAGCACAATTTCTTTGAGTATCAGTATTACCAGAATAAACAGAAGGTAGTTAATGAGGATATGTATTGAGATAAAATGTTTGACCTAACGGTTCAACAAGTCATGCTTAATCCATATTTCTTTGAATACTATTATTTCACAGAAATAAAACACGAATATTTTATGTTAATGAGGCATGTATTTTGAGTCAGCCTAAAAATGACAAAAATGTGTTGTTATCAGTACCAAGCGAAATGGATTTATTGCATTAGTTATTATTGCAGTACAAGTGAAAAATTATTGTTTCATCTTCGTAATTGGAGGTTTGATATTCATTAGTGTGCATAATTTGTTGCGAATTTGCCGTGCCTCTTCCAGTTCACCATCCCATTTTTCCTCACTTAAACAGACGAGCACCTCGTCTAGATTTTCTTCTGGGATAGATGTTTGATCTCCGTACACGAGCAATGTTTCGTACATTCTTAGGGCAGTTTCACGACGAATGTTTACGCATAACATACCAAGATACACCACGAGCTTACTAAGCACCCGTTTGCATATTTTGGGAGCTAACATTAACGCACAATAGACGGGTATTGATTCGATGTGTTTTTTAGTTTGTGTTATCAGAGCATTGACCAGGTTAAAAATGGGTTCAGCAAAATCTACAGATCCGCCCTCAGAACGCAACAATATTTTAGCGTTAACGGAAGAGTTTAGCAATTTAGAGAGGAATTGGCACGTGGACGAACTGAACAGTGGATCCTTGGTCGTTTTTTCTTGCAGTATCTTCAGCACTACTGCACCAAAACCATCGATGAATGTCTGGTGAGTTTTCAGATAATCGTTTAGCAATTTGGACGCACAAGTATGAAGTGATTCAGTTGGAGCACCTACGCTCATTATCAGCCCAGCTGATACGGCTTCCGTATACGTTTGCACGCCAAGGAGTTCAATGAACATTGGGAATGTGTGATGTGGAAAAAGCCACAAAATGTCGGAAGTATCACGAGGAAATATGTTGTGCAATTGCTCTCTGTGGTCCACGTGTGGAATCTGCGGTTCGTGATAGATAAGCGCGGTAAATGCTTTCCCTGCAACAGCCCGTATTTTATCAATGCGTTCGACGGACTGCTTTGAAATGGCTACCAGTGCTTGTTGGACATGTTGAGGTGTAATTAACGAGCTCGGACATTTTGTAAGAAAA
This sequence comes from Anopheles nili, assembly GCF_943737925.1. Lineage (NCBI taxonomy): Eukaryota > Metazoa > Arthropoda > Insecta > Diptera > Culicidae > Anopheles > Anopheles nili. The sequence continues at coordinate 40,039,094 of NC_071292.1, read as the reverse complement.
GCGTAAAGCGCATTAATGCCAGCCTCGCGCACCCATGACCCGATATCTCCACGGTTGTCAAGCGCGTATTCCTCCAAAGCGCGAAGGTAGCATTTAAAGACAGGTCCGCAAAGTATCTCACTAAATTTAGACGAATGTGCAAAACCAACCGTTTCTACGATGCTCATCAGCGCACGGATACAATCCCGCCGCAGTTCCGAGTGGTTGTATCCTATTGCAAACATTTCTGGTACGATCGTTTTCTCATCGATCACATTGACGATTTCGCGTAAACGTAGCTCCAGCATGAACAATGGCAAAGCACCGAGCGAGGACACAATTCCCTGCGCTTTATGTTCAATCTGCGTATCGCGCATTTCTCGTATGTAGTTGTCGATCAAACTGCTTAAATAGTCTATTGATTCGGTTTTATAGTATGCGTCACAAAACTTTGAAAACGCGAGTGTCGCTTGCTCTCTGGTAGTTGATTTTTCATCGACGATACTTTCGTCAAGCAAAATTTGCCAGGATTCTAGAAATAACGGAGAGAACGGGGATCGTTGGTAGTTTCATCAAATGATGCTTTTGTAAATTTTTAAATTACCTATATCGTCCCGTTGGGAAATCGGTAATAATGCATCGCTGCAGTTTCGAATAAAGCTGGCGCAACCATGTTTCATATACGTCCCGCTCATTCCTTTGAATTGGCCGCGTTGTCGATATTTGCCAATCAATTGGCCTGCCAGACTGCTGATATTATCATTCAAGAAGGACTTATCATCTTCATCAAGCTTTTTTAAGGCATTAATTATTTCTCCCAAAGCTAGCACGGCACCATGGCGTGTGTTGAGTTCCGTTGATTCTGCCAACTGAAACAATTGCGGAACGATCGAGTCACGCATATAACAGGGGGCATGTTTGGTAAGATTGCTCAGCGCCTGAGCAGATAGCTCCCTTATATTCGTGTCCCAGTGATTGATTTTGCGGGAAACTAGATGGTCTGAAATTCAGCAAGAGATTTGTAAAATAGTATGGTATCGTTGATCTGTTTCAAACGATTGCTCACCTATTAAAGTACACTTATATTCGTCAAACTTAGCTATGCTTTCGCTTATGTGCAGAAAAGCATTACTTCGCACAGCAACAGAGAAAAAATCGGCCGTTGTAAGAATATCTATTCCATGTGGAAAATTTCCTAGCCGTCCAACCGCCTCCTGGAATGCAGCTGAGGCGGCTCGTCTACAATTAATTTCTCGATCAAATACGGCTGTCACAAGAAGAGCCGAAGCGATGTGTTCAATAAACGGTTGCAGTACTGTTGGATGGTAGGCTCGGGCAAATGCCCAACACATGTAGCATGCAGCATCGCGAATATTTTGCCCCACGTTGCGATATCCTTGTATTTCATCGTACACCAAAGCTTGCAATAGCAAGGGAATAATTTCAGACAAGCGCGACGGTAGCAATAATCCACGTTTGGCTAGCTCGGCCAATGCTAAACATGCACCATGCCAAGCATCATCCGGCTCTAGGGGGTTGAGAAGCTCAATAACCGATGATACCACTTCATCGCCCAACAGTTTCGGTAAACGGTTCGTTATTCTTCCGATACCCTTCGCTGACGACCAACGGACAATGGTTGAGTTTCCTTTCAACCCCAGTAAAAGTCGTTCGATGATTTCCTCAATATCTGCTGGCACTTCCTCGTCTTCAACATCGTCTTCTTCCTCGGTGCATTCCGAGAGGGACTCAGATTGTTGCGCTTCCTTCAACGAGCTAAGAGTAACTGTCTTTTGAACGTTGGCTAGTAACGAGCGCGCTCCTCGCTGATATCGCCACTTTGCAATTTTGGGAGGTAACATCACTAGCCCGATGCGTTGGCAAATTTTAATGCATCCCTTGTAGATTGTGAAATCTTTGGATATTGTATCGTAATCCAAATGCAACACCCAATCGGCGAGCTGGCTCACGAGCGGCTGTAGATCTTCTCGCTTGCCGTGTTTGAGAATGCAAGCAATCGCAGTAAGTGGACCGATTTTTGTATCCACTACATATTGGTCGTTAGCGGTCATTGCCCATTCGAAAAACTGTTCTAGGTACACCGTTTTCACATCGTTTCGTATGACAAATCGTGCCACCAAAAAGGCCGCTACCGGAGTACAGCTGTCATTTTTTAGGCAATTTACTTTGCAAACCTCGTTGATACGGTTCATTGTCGACGGACAGTCTGGATTAGACGTGTCTAACCGGCTTAAATCGAACGGATTCAATACCAGCAGAGATAACCATAGCAGGCCAATGTAACGGGTTTCCCAATTTTTCCAATCGTCCAAATTTTGTTGCTCTACGAGGTTCAATACGAACGGTAAATGGCGCACCTCGTGCGGTAAGTTCTTTACAAATGCTTTATACGTTCGCACCTTGGAAATCTGATACAAATACTTCGATGCACGATGTTTTATGACGATTCCTACATCAGCATCTTGCAGATATGGAATGATTTTGTTGACTATTTCTTCGAGGCTTCGATCCAACAAGTGTGGTTGCTCCTGATATTTGGAGAATATTTCCGAATACTCTTCGTAGGCATGTTCGTAGTCGCCCTCCGTGACGGATTCGTCTTGCAGTTCATCAATCAATTTAAATACTCGTAGTTTGTCGTTCTCTTGAAATGCTTCCAACACATTTTGTGGTCCATCATCTGCGGTGTATTGATCGGGTGCCATTTCTACGATGTTTTTAGTATAATTTTTAATCTCACTGTATATAATTCACCAACTTTCGACCAGCTGCGGTGCGCCGCTCTGTTTATTGTGTACTTTTGCTTCTTTTTTTCTTCAACAACTTGAATGTCATTGGGAAGTATTCGATTGTCATAACAAACATAAACGAACTTCTTGAAAATTTTTCTTTAGGATAAAAGGACTTGCTTTTATTGGTACGACTATATACAATGGAATTGTTCATATTAACAATGGTTAGTGATAGATATTCTGAAATAGACAAATGTACACACATTTTGCCACAATGACCGCTGCTTGCTGTTACAACAGCTGTTTCAAAATTAGGGCACGGTTACACGTCATGTGAAATCGGATGAGAAATTAATTTTCAAGAGATATTCTTTGAAAAAATCTGAGTAGTTAATTACATATGATAACTCACCCATATTTATTTTGATGTGCGTTAAAGATATAAAATTCAAAGAATCTGCTTTCACTGTTCAGAATAAGCATTAAATTATGGTCATACAATTACGGTCATGTCCAAACTGGGCTGTAGAAAACTAGTAGTTATACACCAGGGATGTCAAACTTATAATGACTCGCACTTATAAAAAATTGAACAACATAGATAAAATGAAGGGCGTTTGAAAATTACCTGAGGTTGTTGATCTGTGATCGTCAATTTGCTTGTACAGTGAAAAAAGTCTATAAACATTTGATTTGATAGCAAAAATCCCGTATAAGTCTGCATATAAAATTTACCGTATTTCAGCGAGTATAACAACCTTTTTTTAGTTAAAAAATAATCAGATTTAAATTATTTCGATGGTTATATATGTGGAGTAATATTTCAAATCTAATTCAAATTGAACGAAATTGGAAATAGTGAACATAATAAAAAAGAAGTTCTGTTATACATCTGGCGGATTGGCGGTGAATTTACGCTGCCGGTTGTTATACAAACGAAAATATGGCAATTCAACTGTAATAACTGGTATTTGAAAAGAAGATTTATGAGTGCTACAGTCTAGTTCCTCAATTCAAGGATTACATTTGCCATTTCATTTTGTTGTTATATTGTCTTTAGTGACTGAGTTTATGATTTTTATCGTAACCTAGTGGCTCTGGTGATAAAATACTTATGCTTGAGCCAACAGTGAGATAAAAACCTTTTTAGGTAAGAAAATCGCTTTTGTATCGTTTACTTATGCAGGCCTAATCTGGATCCTGACACGCAACATTAATTATTAAAATGAGGTAATATGATAACTAATCCATGTATATTGATAAATGTAGCTCTACAGCTGTGTGCAGTTTACATCAGCTATTCAGAAATAATATGAAAGATGATCAGTTACGTCTCTACTGTAGTAGATTACAGAAACGAGCAGTTAGCTATACAACTTGTAGAACTGAACTCTTGAACAATATGAGACCTTCGCAAAACAATAAGAAGATATCGCTAGCTGTGAATCGCATTAATTACATGATCGATATAAACGATCAACTATTTCACCACAAAGCTGGATAGATGCGAATAAACAGGCATTCCACGTTGGGCAACTGCCGGGATAAAAGTCAAAAAAAAAATTTTAGATTTTTGAAAAATTGTTATTATTTTCTTAAAATAGAGGGTTAAACTTAGTTAACACCAAAATATTATGGGTCTAAGTCCTTTATTCTTGGAGCAACAGCCTGTCAAAGTCAAAAATGTGAGAAAAAAATTAAAAATTTTCAAATTTTTTATGTTGTCTTTAATAATTTTTTTCTCTTAAACTAAGCTACCTAAGTTAAAAAAATTTACCATTTCGGAAAGCTTATTTTATTGTTATTGTTATAAAATTAAATGTTTTCAACGTTTTAGAGATTTAAATAATAAAAAAACTGTGAAAGTATGAAAAAACCCATGTAAAATCATAATTTTTTTATAAAAGACGATTTTTTTTATAAAGCTTCAAAAGTCTTCAAGCTAAAACATTATACAGGTTGTAGTAGAACAGTTTATCATTCATTTCAATACAAAATCTGCTGCCACTATGCGCCACACCACAAAATAATCAATTTTTTCTGAGCCCTGTATCGTGGTTCAACGACCAAAATCACCCGTTTTTAAGGTTATGGTGTGACATAAGGAATGAAACTTCTGACGGTAATTTAAGCAAAATTACTTTGAATATGGATCTTTTTTACAAAGTTTATTGAAAAACAACACTAGTAAGATAACATAAGAGTGTGTTTTGATAGATCAAGTAGGGATTTTATGCACCATGAAGATTTTCCATCGCCGATTTTCACCAATTTTTCCATCAAATCTTTTGTCAAAGCACCAACTTTTTTAATTTAACTGTAATCGTGTTTGAAATAGAGGTAAAAGAAAGAATTTTGCAAACAGATCAGTAAATTGAGGCATATTTACCTACTTTTCTTTAAATGAAAGTTTAATTGAATGAAACCAGCATATGTAAAATATGTAAATGTAAAATAGTTATTTTTACATTTTGACTTATATAATGAGTTATGGGTTTGCATAAAAAATACTCTTTCTATGATAAATTTTTGATTTTTTGTTGCAACGCCCAACGATTATGAGAAATGTTTTTATTATATAGGCCCTTATTTGAGTTCGGTTTCACGTGATAAGCATTTGAAAGCAAAGAAACAAACTATACATCTTTGTAATGTCAGTGTCATTTTTGTATGTAATATAACATTAGCAATAGTTATAGCCCCGGACAATAAGCTGAATCGGAGATAAATATGTTGTCAAACAAGTTATATTTTCAAATGGATCGAATACAATAGTAAGTTGTAACGATTTTTAATCATTTCTAGGAAATTGCACCATAAGTTTTGAAACATATTATAATATTATCAGACACTTATAGAGATGCAATGACATAATCGCAACTAGATTCTTATTCGTATCGCAAGCTGATGTTATTTTCAGTTTATGTGTTTGAATTTTTTTCAAATGACATGTAACGCTATTTTTTTATTGCTACTATACTATTAAAATTATTTTGTGACTATGCATTCATCAAAAATGATAATATTTACCCGATCAGTTCGTTTAAATATAACGAAACGTTCAGCAATTGCATACATACAGGCGTTATAATACATGAAAAAACTTTTTTAAGGATTTTTAATATGAAAAAGGGCATGAATTGCCAAAAACTGATCATATATCGTTTTCAGTAATACCAAATTGTATGTTTCAATCAAATTTTCTAGTCAATAAAGCCGCTAGACTTTTATCCCGGTATTTGTATGGGAGTGCCCACTGTGCATTCGCGGCACTTGAGGGTGCATCGGATGTTTGATTTATTTCTACAGATCCTGGTTACCATATCTATTGTAAAGGTCGCAAGCTTCTAGTTCCACACTTTTGGCTCTTGGTTCGAGTCAGTCGTAGTTACGTTGTTGCTAATCAGTTCAGTTTAAATGTTTCTCCGTTCAGGTGTCCGTCGAACTAGCTGTCGTTTACTACTGATCGTTTTATTGCGATCTTAAAAGTAGCACCGCGTTTACCTTAGTTTAATGTCCTGTAAAACTTACGGATTTTTTACATAGGTAGCTGTATGTTCCACCATTAGCAAAAGGTGGTTGAGGGATAAGTTGTGGCATGGAGGGACAATTTTCTAGCTCAATCAACAGAAAGAAAAGATCCAAACTGATGTTTTATGTTAGTGTAGCTATTATCGTTGGTGAGCTTTCCATCCGTTCTAATTTCGTAAAGCGGAACTTCGTATAGGATTAGGGTGTCTCCGGGGAAAATGAAGTTCCGTGTGTAGAATTTCCTTTTATTTATATTAATTAGATATAACATTCTAACATTATTTATACAATTTATTACAATACATCGCAAGAGGTTCTTGAAGTTGTTCCGACTCGGGAAGCCTGAAATGATATCTGTCGATGTTTTTATGTTGCGGATACCTTGTAAAATTTCTCTACATCTTTATTACTCAGTTAGTCTGAACCTCCTGCCTCTATGTTGAACCAACGCATCCTAGCTATCTACAGATCATTAGAGAGACAAAAAATGAATTAAATTGCTGCTTATGATGGAATTCTGACGAACCACATCAGCGATCACGTTTTACGATTCGAAACAGATGAAGTAGTGTTTCGATATGAAACAGATGAAGTAGTAAATAAAGATAGTAAATGTAGTAGTAGTAGTGCTTGCTAGTGGCCATCGTTATTTGTGACGGGCGTTGTGAAAGTGTTTGCGTAAAGCTGGGTGCTTACGTTTTTTGATGAAATGCAGGGAAACTATGTGTTTCGATGTAATGAAGGGCTATGTTCTTGGAGTGCAGATTTTTCTTTTAAATTGATGCCCCTATTAACCTGTAACATAAAAGTGGAGCTTGTGCAGCCAAAATGATATCCTCTGAATGATCGTATTGGAGCTTTCGTTGAGGCCTTTTGAAAGTATAGATGCATTGGAATTATAGGCAGTGCGAAAGAAAAAAACAAACGAAATCGTAGCCCAAACCTCCATATCCTCTGTAGCCATAAAAGAATTTTTCGTTTTGAGACACACAATAACCGAGTGTACGGTAAAAGTACTATAAAATTTTGAATGGAAATCGTGCATGAAAAACTCTTAAAGCTGTTTGTTATCGCCAAAACGCCAAAGAGATGCACTTGCCCGGCTCCGATGCGAGACGAAGGAATGGAAACCTCGGGAACTATCTTCTACAAGCCATTCTAGATCCTGGTATAAGCTGACGATGAAGATAACATAGGTTTCCGTCTGCCCGGCATAGCAGTAGCAAACGAACGGATTGAGAAGGCGAGCGTCGTAGTAGTTAATAGCTTCACCTATATTGAATCAGAAGCCTGGTGGAGTCTAGGATGCTGACAACCATTCGGTCCTACTATATTCTGAGGAAGCTTCCCTACTTCAACTATTAGCTAACTTACTTCCCTACCCTAACTAACGAGTAGGGGTGGAGCTGTACATGCCATTTATAGCTTCATGGCATGGCGCCAGGTGTATATTGTTTTATTTTTTTTTTCAAAAAAAAGAGGAAATTATTTTAGAAGTGACATTAAAAGTAATATTTTTTTTCTAAAATATCAATCTTCTTGCTCATGTAGTACGAAACTATTTTTAAAATTACTAACTATGTAAAAAAGCTACATTTATGGCTTTATATTTCTTTCTTTAATTTGACTTTAAAAAAAAAACAACACAAGATAAAAATAGGCTAATTGATATGATACCTGTTATGGACGCTTAAGTTAACATAATCTTTATTTAGGAATATCTCATGTAAGCTACTCACTAGGCGTCTCCATCTCAAGCTTTATATTGAAAAAAAAGCTTGCGGTAAGCGCAGCTGGATGTGGCTGTATGGGAAATTCTAAAAATGAATTTTTTAATAACTAAAAAATAACATATATATTATCTGGAAGTACAACTTTTAATTTATTTTTTGAATTCCTTAGAAAAGTTAAAAAAGTATATTCGAAGGCAAGCGAAAGTTCCATTTTTTCGACATATTATATACATTAAATCCTTCAGAATGATCAAACATATCAAACATATTTGTTTAAAAAAAAGCATCATGTTATCGAAAGAATTTGGACAATCGGAGATGTTGGATTTTTTACCTTTTCAACCGATTCTGCCCAAACGTGGAACGCAGGGAACAAAACATTTTTGGTGCAATGTTTATGGCAACTCCGTATTTAGTATCGGTTCCTAGTCACAGATTTGAGCTCGATCTTACAGTTTGGTCCTAGAATCAACCATGTGGAACGGTATAAATTGTCTTGCCAGGACTGGTTATTATCACTTTATCACGCTCGGCGCAGCGTCACCCAGCGTAACGGATGTATTTCCCTGCGGGCCTCACCCATTGATGGGTGACGCTATTTGCCATGCTGAATTTTCGTTTTCAATTCAGTTTTCTTCATTGTAATTTTTTTGTGCTGATTTGTAAAACGCAGAAATGATCCATCTTTTTCTAGAGAAGCAGATTTTTTTCATGATTTCAAAGGTCCATTGAACGGTTAATTATGTTCGGTGATCACATGATCGAAGAGCGTGTATACGATCGTGTAGGGTGAGGAAAACAAAAGGAACTCTCACTAAATTGGGATTAGTTGAGAAAGAATTTTACTCTCGTAAAGGACCCTTCAAATCATCTTAATGTAATATAAAATATGCATCATTCTATAATAATAACAACGACATTGAGATGGTCTTTCTCAAAACTAAAAACATAATTTCCCACCACTGTTTTGTAAAGCGCAATGCTTTCATAAATAAATCGCTTTATTTCATGTTACAAGGTAGACGAAACATACGCCGTTGGTTTTGCATCCATTTAGAGGTTTCACAGAAATACATAGTGCTAGTAGTTTATTTCCGCTTAATTTAGACATTTGTTTTTTGTTTAAGTAAAGCTCTTTTCTCATTGTTTGTTTTAATCATTGTGATTGTGGGACATTTCGAGTGGTTATTCACTGATAATTGTGTATAAAACTCGATGTATAGGTTAAAAGGGTGCCATCGTTTTTTTTTGTCTCGAAAAATCATACAATAATTACCACTTATCGTACTAGCAGCGAGTGCGATTTGGTAGTGCGTGCAACTTGGTTCGTCGTATAGTTAATGTTTTTTATTGACTTGTTTGCGCAGTTGAAGCAATTCGTTTATACAAGAAATTTCTTTATAATCATACATCTTGCTATAACAATATTTACAGTGAATACGCCTCTTGACGGCCTATTCGTCACGGAAACAGAATGTAGAATAACTTGAAACATTCTACCACAACAGAAAATACAGTATCAACTTACAGTTACAAAGTTAATGGCCATGATTTAACGCAACAGCGAATGGTTGCACAATTGATCCTTTTTGCCCATAAAGAAGCAAGTTTGCCCCATTCTACTATCTGTATGATCCTCGCTTTAGACTTGTGTTGAACATCACTCCGAACGATTTGGAAGTACACCAACGGATAACTGAAGCATGTGCATCTCGTTTGTGATGTATTAGTCTAATGCTTAAGTTAACTATGTTGTTGGAGTATCATCTAGTGGTTGTTGTTGTTGATGTAAAATTGTGTCCTTGTTGAATGTTATAGGAATATCTACACATATCCTTTATGTGATACGTATCATTTCTCTCAAATTTGACGATCGTGATGTCACGTGTGATGATCGTCACGTAAGAATAGACGAATAGACGACCGTAGACGAAACTCCAACAAGTAGTTAGAAGGTGACGACTGTTTAGCTTTTAGCCAATTGCATTAGCAGTCCACTGTGATTCCGGTTACGTTCCTGGTAATATGAATGACGTACTTGAAAACCTCATGCATCGATGGGTATGTATAATGCGCTCAATCCAATGTGTATTCCGGAACATCGTACTTAAATCTACTCCTCACATGGTTAACCTCAAGTAGCTTTTGAAATACTATCTAACGTCGGTAGAGCTGCTGTTGTACCGTTAAGTTTGCCTTATTGCAACTGCGTCCAGGGTTTGTTGTCCGGTCGGGGCTTTCTCCAGGAGACGTGCAGCTTTGCCTGTCATGTGCCACCAATTTTACAATTGCTCGATTTATTTACAATCATTAGCATCGTCGTTGGCGCAGTGACAGATTGTTCCTGGATGCCGGCAGCACCATCGTTTCCGGCTGTCGCACCGTCTGTCAGCAGCGTTCCACCGTGTTGCTTCGTCTGGCTGCCGTTGGCAGTCCCGCTGCCATTGCTGGTGGCTTTCATGTTCCCGTGGCCAGCGCCATTGTTCGAGCCGTTGTTGAGGGTGGACGAATTTTTCCGATTCGTCAGCTGAAGGGTTTCGCCGTCGAGGGTTTTAGCGAGCGCTAGGCGTTCCTCCACGGAGATCGGCGAGATTTGTGGCTGGAGACCGCCGGGATGATTGATGCTGTTGCGGCCATGCAGATGCCGGCTCCCGTTAAAAGACGTCTGTTGGGTGTGTTGCTGTGGTTGGCAGTGTTGATGTTGATGGTCGGCATGAAACAGTGAAAGGAAAGCAAAATTAACGCACGATAAATCTTTTGCCTGCTGTCCACCATGGTTCGCATTGGGCGCGTGTCGCGCGTGACAACTACGCTAGAAGCACAGTATTGAGAAGAATGTGAAATAACCTTAAATCTGGCATCTCTTACACTGGCCAGATGGTAATTGCTTCGCGTGCTGGGGCTCACGTTTAGCCGCGTTGCCGTGTGGCAAAGGGAACGTTCATCATATCCTCCGACGCGGCCTCCATAGGCGTGGGAGCTTCTGAGACAGCGGCACTTTTCCAGAGCATTTTTGAACTCTCGCCTGAATTTGCCTATGGGCGATAAGAAACGTACCGAGGTTAATCAAACGCAGTATCAGCATCGTGCAAAACGCTCGCTTCAATTTCCAATTGGTGAGTGCTTTATAGATTAAATAATGCAAATTGACCGCAAATTAATAGCATCGGTAGTCGTGGTTGTGCAGCCTAATGAAAACATTATGTAGAAAACGCTAACAATCTAGAATTAATTAAATTTTATTTTCGTCATTTTCTGACTCCAGGCTCGAAATTGTTTGCCCTGCAACGTTTATTGTGCAAAACCTTGATCTCTTGGTAATAAAGATGAAATAGCTATAAACTTCAGATAAAACGGTACGCCCCAGGGTAACGTAGCAATGGTACCTTAATGAGACGCCTTCTGCAGCACCATGTTCGGTTGTTTGAAGCATTAAAATTG